>NC_085009.1:4505828-4586980 GCF_963854185.1 Sardina pilchardus
GTGTGTGTGTGTGTGTGTGTGTGTGTGTGTGTGTGTGTGTGTGTGTGTGTGTGTGCGTGCATGCATGTGTGTGTGTGTGTGTGTGTGTGTGTGTGTTGGAGGGGGCAGTTAGAGGAGGGTTTGTGTACCTTGCAAATGTTTACATACTGATTGTATGAGCCAATGCTGCTCAGTTGCTGTGTACCCTTTCCCCTTTGTGTGTGTGTGTGTGCGTGTGTGTAAATGGTTGTGTGTGTGCGTGTGTGTAAATGGTTGTGTGTGTGTGCGTGTGTACTGTGTAAAAGGTTGTGTGTGTGTGTGTGTAAATGGTTGTGTATATGTGCATGTGTGTAAACGGTTGTATATGTGTGTGATCATATTATATATTTAATCCTTGAACTTGCTTATTGTGTTTATATTTGTGCCAGTTGATGTCTATTGCTGTATGTATTGAGTACTGTATGCTTTTATCTTTTTTGGACATTGTAGTGAACTTGTTGCAAATGTGTTTGTGTTGTGAAAGTGTGGACTTGGATATGCTTATGTGTCTGTTGTGAAAGTGTGTGTGTGTGTGTGTTGTGAAGGTGTGTGTTGTGGAGGTGTGTGTGTGTGTGTCCTGCCCCGGTAACCCTACTCCGTGTTGTTCCCTGCTCTCTCCCACAGTGCGGCAGTATGCTGACATCTGTCTGTTTAGCACCGCACAGTACAAGTGCCCCGTGGCACAGGTGGAGGCCGAGTGAGTACCCCTCCGTCTACACCTGCACTCCTCCACTCCACTCCTCCCTCATCCATCCATCCATCTGTCCTCTCTACCTCTCTCTCTGACCTCACCTGTCCCTCACTGTCTTCCATATCCTCACTGACTCTGCATAATCAATCCCTTCTCTCCACATGACACGGGTCTGTACTGCTTTATCCTTCTCTCTCTCACTCGTTCTCTCCATCCTCACACCTCACTCATCCCTCATTCTTTCAAATCCAGTCTCTTTCACTCCCTCCGTTTACTCTTCCCCTGTGAGAGATGAGAGTTCCCCTGAGTGATTGCACCCCCCCCCCCCCCATCTCCAACTCTCCAAAAGCCTCACAGAAAGCTTCAGGAGTGAGTGTGGAACAGCTCTGTGAGGGTCTTAGCTCCATATCGGCCAGATGAGGCACATGTCTCTGTCGGTTTCCATTTCGAGTTGGTTCCCTCAGAGCTTCTCAGTCTGATGCCACTGAAGGGCAGACTGTCAGCTCTTTGTTCCTCGGCTCCTAGAAGCCCGTCGGTTCTCTTCCGACAGCACCCTGGCAGGTTGGCTGTTCCTCCACTTAGATGCCAGCCTGTTCTCTGCTAGCCAATCCTGTGCTGTTATGAGTTCTCCATTTTTTGCCACTTTCTTTTTAGCATCATTTGTTTTGGGGGAGTACCGTGATATCATGTTTTGCTGTTGCGTTTCTGGGTCTGGTATTGGCTAGTGGTAATACAATCATCACTCTCCCCCTGCTGCGCTCCCATTGGTCTGTAGTGTCCCCTTTATGATGTAACATGGCTACATGAGGCTCATTCCTGAGCGAGGGGGGCCTTGCTTTCCTTGTGTGATGCCACAAAGGTATTCTACCTCACTGCTCTCCCATTGGCTGGGAGCTCCAGCGCTGGCCCCGCTCTCCATTGTGACGTCACAATGTGGGTGTTCTCTCTCAGTGCTGCAGGTGACAGACGTGGTGCTGCACTCCTGTGACACCTACAACAAGTCTGTGAGCCGACAGTCCTGCCGGTGAGTATGGCCCAACACCAAGGCAAGGACCCGCGTCCCCAACTCCCCCCCCCACCCCAACATCAACCCTGATCTCCCTGCTCAACCTGAGGGGCCCCCTGCGCCCCTACTGATGGCTGCTTCTCTCCCAGTTTTGCCCTGTGGACCAACCACCCCCCAAGAAACTCCCCAAGCTTTTCACATTGCTCTCCTTCTCATTGTGAATGTGCCAGAGTATATGCCCCGCCCCTCACAGTTCCCCAAGTCCACCTTTATTCAGTAGTTTCCTTCCTGGGAGGGTTCTCCTACTTGTAAAGCCATTATAACACAATGTATCAAGACCAACATACTGAATGATTCTGATATGATATTACACTTTTACTCCATACTCGAGTTAGAATGTTCAACCTAAAGGTATTCAAATCTCACTCATTCCCTTAACACCATCCCAAACCCAGCATTGAAAGTGGATCTACATATCTGCAACCCTATTATTGAAACCCAACAGCTCTGCATCCAAGACTGCTTTCTTCTCCCATGTCTCCCCCTGATACAAATAACTGTTTATGAATGTTATGAATCATCCTGCCTGTCTGCCCATCTTGTGTTTGGTGTTCTCTGGACTCACCTCTCACTAAACGCGAGGCCTCGTAAAGCTACTCTTACAATATGGCCTCTGTTGCTCCTCACTGCTCTCTGGCTCTCTGCTCCTCTCATGGGCCTCTCCTGTGCCCAGAGATCCTCTCAGAATTCTTGGACACACACACACACACACACACACACACACACACACACACACACACACACACACACACACACACACACACACACACTGAATATACTGCCTCTTGACAAAAGACACATTCCTGTGATCTTGTCCTGTTTGTCCTCCATACTTCTTCCTGTCATCACAACCCCGCTCACACACAAGTGTCTCTCCCCTTAACTTTCCTCTCCTCTCAAGACACTCTCTTTCTATCCACATTCTTGCTATAATATTATTATTAATAATTACAAATTACAAATAATATATACAAAAAAATCTGTATTAAAATACATCTATAAAAAAGGTAAAATGATCCAAGTCTCTATTAAAAATGTAATTATTCATGATCAAATATTTATGCGAGGTGTCTGGCCATAAAAAGAGCAAGGTTCAGGTCTCCTTCACATGAGGCTGACCACTCAGTTCCAGACACCATCTGGAGGAAGAGTGTAGTGATCAGATTAGCTCCTCCGCGGCTAGGTGCAGGTGAGGGCCAGAGAGTGCCCCGTCCAGAAGAGGCTGAGCGACCCCGTCAGCAGCCTGGACAGACGCCGCGCCAAGCAGACTTTGGAGGTCACTGTTCGGACCTCACGGGTCAGGGCGGTATTTTCCATAAACCAGCGATTCTTTCTGTCCCTCCCCTGTGACGGATTTGTTCGGTGTATTATTTATGAATGTCTGTGATGCATTATGATTAAAGAAAGGGCTGCTCTCGATTACTGTCTGGCTGGCACCCACGGCAGTAGCTTTCCCCTGTGGTGTCCGTGAGTTCTGAAGGAGGCTGCTGCCAGTTTCCGCTGCTAAATGGAGCTCAATGAGTCGGCCCTGCTGCGGCTCTCCCCCTCTGTTGCTGGAGCACAACAAAGAGTAGTCATTAGTATATTGCTCATGACCGAGGCTTGTTGCATTGCCAACGCAGTTGGGGGGAAGAAAGTTTTGTGATAACTCTCTCTCTCTTCTCTCTCTCTCTCTCTCTCTCTCTCTCTCTCTCTCTCTCTCTCTCTCTCTCTCTCTCTCTCTCTGTCTCTGACACACACACACACACACACACACTCACAGAGACAACAAACAAGTGCTTACAGACTGTGCCATGTGTTTTGCTCAGCTGACTCAGATGTGGGGTGCTTATGCAACCAGCCCAGGTGCAGAGTGAAAGTGAAAGGTGTGTTTTATTTCTCTCCTTCTTGCCCCCCCCCCTCTCTCCTCTCCTCCTTCTCTTTGCCCTTGCGCTTGCCCTGCCTCAGTGACCAGGTGTCCCCGAGCTCCACCTTCTGTAAAGTGTACACACTGACCCCCACACTGACCAATAACCGGGAGAAGAGAGGCCTGGCCCTGGACGGCAAGCTCAAGCACGAGGACACCAACCTGGCCTCCAGCACCATGTGAGTGCAGCTCCCCACAGCATCCCAGCATCCATCACGTGTGTGTCTGTGTCTGTGTGTCTGTGTGTCTGTGTGTCTGTGTCTGCGCGTGCGCGCCTAAATGTGTTAGAGGGACAGATATTTCCTTCTAGGGCCAGTTTCCCATATATGGATTAAGCTTAGTCCTGGGCTAAAATCTTTTCATTTCCATTGACATTTTCTGATAGTCTTGGACAAGGCTTAATCCATGCGCGATAATCAGGTCTTTAGTGTCTGAAAAAATGTCATTAGTACAATGTATTATGTGTGTTATATCTGGAAAAATCAATCAGTGCCTTCATCCTATTGGTTCTATTGAAATGCTAAAAGCTCTTGTACTGTGGTGTGTGATGTGGTATTCTCTTGGGTGGTGGTGAGGGCTCTTTCTGAGCTGCGTGGTAGAAGGCACTTTCCTCCGTGCTTCATTCCCAGGCTTAGAGTAGCGCTGCACTAGCAGGGAGCCTTCAGGTCCACTCTACTCGAGCCTGATTCCTTTGCAGATTAGCGCTCTCAGGGCTGGCAGGCCAAGATGGAGAGCTTGTTTTGAGAGGATTTAGCTGAGAGCTTCCAGCCGCAAGAGCTCCTTACCCAAAGGAAAGCCTTGTGTAAAGACTCGGAGAAAACGCAGTAGATACAGCGTTAATCCCCCACAGACCAGGACTCTCGGTTTCTCAGGCCTATCCGCCGCGGCGTTCACACACCTGCCACTGACGTGCCCCCCATCTGAATGTTGATCTGAGTAATGGGGGGGGGGGGGGGGGGTCCTCAGCCAACGTTTACGTACCCACTGGTTCACCTGTTTTTTGTTTCGTTTTTTTTTTTTTTTTTTTTTCCTCCCTCACATGGCCTCCAGATGAGAATTATGCAAAGAATTTGAGTGTGTGTGTGTGTCGGGGCCAGGCGTGCTTTCGCTACAGACTCGAACCAAAGATAGCAAAAATTCAGGCGCTGGAGCGAAAATGCCTTTTTGTCTCCAGAGTTTTTACTGTGACGTTTTTAATAGTCTTTAACTTTTTGCCTCAATAAGGTTTCAGATCAGATTGATTGAGTGAGAGAGTGGAATGAATCGCCTTCCACAATAGTCCGTCAGAAAATAGAGTCCAACTCCAAAGGAGTCCGTTTTTGTACAAAATAACGTGACGTTTGTAGAGAACGAAATCAGAGCGACAACACAAAACGCGTCCACGTCACCATTTATTTAGCCAAAGGAATTTATTTTTATTGTCCCTGAACTGAACCCTCTTTTTAGAGTTTGTGGTTCTTACGACTTTGATGTTGGTGTCTGCATATTTTTAGGTGCTTTGAGTCCAGACAGGTGTATTAAGTAGATATAGCGTCTTGTCTCATCCTTCAGATTTATTTTTAGGCTGCTGGAATTATGTCAAAGGCAGCGGAGCTTTCATCCGCGTTGGCCTCCACTTTACCTGTGATGAATTTACACCTGGATTGTTTCCCTAAAGATACATGCAGAGTTTGGAAAACCAACTCTCCACAATAGTATGTCACAAGCTGTGGGTAACAGTTGTGGGTTCAATTCCTGGCTTCCACCCTTGAGCCAGTGAAAGTCAAGTTGCTGCAGGGACACTGTAACAATGCCCTTGAAATATAATTTACATATGCAAGTGGCTTTGGAAAAAGCGTCTGCTAAATGAATAATAAAAAAAGGGAAATTAGTCAGGTTTGTCATCCAGGAGATGACCTTGTGGAACTAATGTTTATAACTAATGTGTCTAAACAGGCCCCTTTCCTTTTTTTTTTTACTGACTCTGATTCTTCCCAACGAGAGTGGATATGTGGAGAAGCACCATGCAGCTGAGTTTGCAAAGACTACACGAAGATTAAGCTCAGGCTGATTTTGAACAGGAGCCCTCATGAGTAACCGTCCAAGCCTCAGCGCTTCAGCAATTACTGTTGGGTTTTACAGGGCGTGGGATTATTTAATGTGGGATTAACACTGATTGCTGAGGTGTGCGTGTGTGTGCCATCTGTGTGCAGAGTGAAGGATGTGTCCAATAAGGAGGTCCTGGGCATCCTGGTGTCCTACAGAGTGAAGGTCAAGCTGGTGGTGTCTCGTGGAGGGTGAGTTTTGCACACACTCAGACACACATTAACTGACCATGACATTTGCACATGATCACACACAAGTGTACAACATGCACATGTATATCATTAACTCAAACCATTAAATATATCACACAAGTCAATGTACAGTATGAAAATGGACACACACACACACACACACACACACACACACACACACACACACACACACACACACACACACACACACACACACACTTATGCATACTTACGCATATAGAGCAAGCCATTCATTCTCTGTCTGTTTTTTCTTCATTTGCAGTGATGTATCAGTGGAACTGCCTTTTGTTCTGATGCACCCCAAACCCACAGACCAGCCCAACTCAAGGCCCCAGTCAGGTACTCCTAAACCCACACACACAAACACACACACACACACACACACACACACACACACACACACACACAGAAACAAACAAACAAACAAGCAAGCAAGCAAACGCACAAACACCTTAGTCACTCCCACCTATTCACTCTCTCATTCAATCACTTTCATGCAGATCAGTGCTGAGTGTTAGCACTAATTAGGTCAGAGCTAATCAAGGTTTAGATTTGCTGCTGTTTCTCAAGTTGTGTTCAAAGTGCACCAATGGCTCCCCTTCATGGTTATATCATTTTCCCCTACAGCTGTGCCTGAAACAGATGCACCTGTGGACACCAACTTGATTGAGTTTGAGACAAAGTAAGCAGATCTGTGTGTGTTGTATGTCTGAATGTCTTGCGTATGCAGTAGTCTTTAATTGATGAAATTATTATTTTGAATGTTTAGACATTTTGTATGAAATGTTTGAATATGTGTAGGCCGTATTGTATCATATTAATCAACCTTTTAAAGTAAATACTGATATTAAAACACTATGCAGATTGTTTATTGAGATTTGTATTGTTACTGTATTGTAGTATCACAATTTCCCCTCAGAATAGCGAGCTAATGCCAAAACACCCATCCTGTATTTGCGTTTGTATATGTGTATTAAGTTTGCTTCATGATGGCAAAAATCATAGTCACGGTTATTTTGGTAAATATTGAGATCAGTTATTTAACACAGTTACTCAATTTTTTTGAGTCAAGACTTTGCAAATGCCATCCATTGTTTAAACTCAAAAGAATTGTGTTCATCGGTACAGATATATTGTATTGTTCTGTTTCACACTTCCTGATGTGTTTTCTTTTTACTGCCACTCCCTGCCATCTCCCTGCAGTAATTTCTCTCAGGACGATGACTTTGTGTTTGAGGACTTTGCTCGCCTGCGGCTGAAGGGCATGAAGGACGACAAGGATGAAGACGACCACTTTTGCTAACGTCTCACCTGAGCCAACCCTCCAGCCCAGCCCAGCCCAGCCCAGCTCCTCACCCTGCTCCTCCAAGCCCCCTTACCTGAAACGTGTGGCCAGCCAAGGGGCAGAGGAGCTAGCCTGCTCCATAGCTACTCCCAGTCGGGGGCCCAATCAGAAAAAAAAACATGGAATGCTTGTCCTTCACCTTTTTGTTTTCCCCTCTACCTTAATCCTCCATCGTTGTCCTGTTTCGCTTTCTCCTTCTCTTTCAATATGTTTTCTCCTTGATCCATGTTCTTTCTTTCTGGCCATGTTTAATACTGCTGTTGAGCAGGTGTTTTGTCCCCGTTTGGTTAAACCAGATGATGCACAAGTGTAATCTGAGAGAGATTTGGCTGGTTTGGTTGGCTAGTGGAGGGGTCCATTGATTCAGGGTTAATGCATACGTGTTTTTGTTTTTAATTTTCTTCTATCATGTCCGACATTATAATATGAGACGGGCTTTATTACCAATGTAAGGACAAAAGTACCATCTAACTTGTGTACTGTATGCCTTGCACAAGTTATCAGCTGGGGATGAAGAACGTTTGTTCTTGTGGTTTGTCTCCCCCTTCCTCTAATAGAACATACCTGTCCATTATGTACCTTTAATACATAAGACACTGGCATTACAGTTCCGCGACCTCATACAGATATGTCAAATTAACCTATCTTACATATCTTTGTAAGTTCGTGTGATGGATGGGCTTATGTCATTTCCTGTGCACAGGTAGTGCACTTGTAACACACAGAAGAGTGTGGCCTTTTTTATGGGTAGAAAATATTAGATGGCTAAATATATAGGACCACAAAGAGATATTTTGTATCTTCTTTTTTTGTTTTCTTTGAGAAAGAGCATCTATTTGTAATGTACAATTGTAGAATGTGTGTATGCTGTCTCAAGTCTCTGGCATAATGGCACCACGAGGCTGACACATAAGATGGACACTGAGATGCCTAATTATTCAACACATATATACATACACACACAGACACTCTCATTCTCTCTCTCTTCTTTCTCTCTCTCTCTCTCTCACGCACACACACACACACACACACACACACACACACACACACACACACACACACACTACATGTACTGAACACACGGTCACTCATTCTCTTAAAAAAATCTGTCTAGTGCAGATTTGTCTTTGTTTTCTTTTTGGGGCTTGTTATTACTTTTTTTCCCAGTAGATATTAGTTGGAACTTTGATTACCAAAAGTCTTTTAATGGAGATCATTGCATTTGATTGAACATTTCAAAACTGATACCTGCCACCATATGGAAATATGCACCATAAACATGAACATACTGTACAGTACCTACACCCATGCAGTTAAAACACTGGTAGTTGAAACAGATACAAATATAATATATTAAAACGTGTGTAATTGTTACATAGTGATACACATCTTTATGGATCAGATTCTTGGCAATGACATTTTACTCTATGGAGTCCAGTCAATGATGGCATGATGGATGGAAATTGTAGTTGATAATTATTATGGCTAGTAAGCATTATACAAATAACAGCAATTTTCATATTTTTAATGCCCTTACCTGCAGCTATCAGTAGCATCTTGAAGACTAGTGGCCAAACGAAAAAAAAATAAAAAAACAAGGATAATATTTGACACCATTTTGGCAAGCCTCTTCACCTCGTCATCAATATTTATTATCAGAAATTGAGTTACTGAAACAATGATTTGAAACCAAGTATTTCATTTTTATACAACATATTGTCATTAGAATTGTGTTTTACATGTTTGAATTTAGTTGTCACTTGTAAGAATTCATGGCTTTCTCTCATTTGATATGGATGGCATGATTTTATGCATTTGCAGTTCTAGTCATTTTCAAAATGCCAATTAAGTTTTAATTTTTTTACAACAAAATATTGAATGCCACAGTGTTGGTACTTGATAGTGAGAATGGCTTCCTATTGAAATGACTAAGTACGCCATGACTTCCCACTTGCGACAATTGCATCCCAATATGTTAGAGTTGTGTCCCAAAAATTGCTTAGGGCAAATTTGAGGTTTTTGGGGTTTTAAGGTCATCAACCAGGAGCAAACATTCAATTTTCACATGTTCAATTGACTTTGAATACATAGGAAATGCTGGATTAAATTCCTGGTACTTGTTACATTAGTCACCCGTATCTTAAGAAAGTGTCACTTTGTAATTCCCTTTATTTTTAGGATTTCTTAAATGTCTTTAAGAAGACAGAAGTGGGGAAGTGCTCTGAAATTGGTATCTTACCTCCTAGCGCCCCCTAGTGTCTATGACCAGTAGCTAGTTGATTGTCTGTGCCTCAGCTCGACTGAAGAAGGAACCCAGAACTTTCTTTGATGCTGTACCATTTACCTCCCAGAAACCAGCAAAAATATAGATTATTTTACCTGCTCTTAAAAAGAATGTGTGGGACGTGGGAAAGGGGACATGAAAAGAGGAACTACTCCTGAAGTTACTACTTATTATTATTTTGCTGTCAACATGATATATACCAGAGATATTACAAAAGAAATGTTGCCATTATTTTTCTTTAATTGTTTTGTGTTGATTTATTAAGATTCTATTTTATTTTTTATTAAAGTGAAAAATAAAAAACTAACCTTAAATTCTCTGCTGTACTCCTCACATGCTGTACATATTATCATGGTCATTAAATATTGTATATGAGTTACTGTCTGACCTTTGTCGGTCTGTCGAGGTCTATTGTGTAAAACCCAGCTGCTGGAGGTCATAGTTTAGTCACCATTACAGGTGCCACACACACTGCAATGCATTCCATCCCCTCATGCCCTGGTTGCTAGACCCCATGTAGAAATAATACATTTGAAATCCCTGCATAAACACTGCTTAACATGAAGCGGGGAGACATTTCAAATGGCTGAAAAAACTATTAAAAGTATAAACCAACAAAGACGAATGCATTCAGTGTTTTGGTTCTTACTCAACTGAATGCTTTTGGAGAACTTCAACGATGTCTTCATCATAAATGGCACAAATGTACTCTTAAAGACTTTATTGTCTTATTATTGTAGTACCGGATCATTGAATGTGTATACGCTAATCTGTTCAATTGTACAACATTGCTGACTACACAAGTTATTAATTCGTAGTCGTGCCTGATTTGAGAAATTTGATGTGCATGGTTGTACATGGAACTGGTATAAAGCTATCTTCAGCACAAAAGGGTTAATGTATGACTTCCTGATGATGGAATTGTTAAAGACCTCTCTCAGCCCCCCTCTAAATGTCAAGATTATTTGCTTTTCAATCTAAATGATAATCCATTTCATCTGTCTGTTAACCAATCAACCGTAAAATCAAATTATATAATATTTATATTATGCATATATTCTCCCTGCAGCCTCCGTAGGTATATGAGAATCACAGTTATGTTTCCAGACCTAATGTCAGGTTTTTCAGTTCAATTTTCATTTGAAAAAAACTGCTTCAAGCTAATTCTTCTGTTATTACTCAAATTGATATTAAGGATATACAGACTACAATCTCGGCAACACATTTATTGAAATTATTTGAATCACATTGATAAAAAAAAAGAAAGAAAAAAAAGCAAAACAAGATAGCCTACTGTATAAGCAATATGTTATTTTAGGCAATGAATGACATGAAAATATACTGAATGAGTATGTTTTTAAAATTCATTAAAAAAATCTATGTTGCTTCTTTATTTTGTACTGCATTTTAGAAAATGTAAAAATAAGAAAAACAGTTAACATACAAAACGTTGTGCATCTCTTCATTCCAGTGTGTGTTGAGTTCCTGTTTATGGTTTTGTTATTTGGTGTACCATTTTCTGTTGTATTGAGACGTTCAGGTTACATGCAAACTTTGTAGATGTGTTGTTATTACAGCTTTATTAGTTTAGTGCTTTTTTTTTTATGTAGAACTAGTTGACCGGGACGGCCATGCAACGCAGGCGTTGTGAAACGCGTTTCTCTCCTGCCGTATTCGATTTGTTTGTCCTTGTATGCTATCCGTTTTTTTGCTACAGGCTACCATACAACGGAAGTACCTGTGACGTGAACGCTCGGAGTACTTTGTTTGTAAAAGGTAACATCAAAGATTGTCTAGGTAGCTTTATTAACCGTCTCTGGTAACATGTCCTCAAAACAAAATTGATGTTAAGAAAGCGAATCTTACCTTCAACAACTTTGCTTTGTTTTCCAGTCACGTCGGTTTTGGAACTAGGTTGTTCAGAGGCAAATAGTTAAACTCGCGAGCGAACGTTGACAGTAACTGTTTAGCAGCTAGTTAATTTCTTATGTTTGTGTTGGATCGACTGACACTCAACTACATATTCTAATGGCCAACGAGCGTCTTCGTGCTTTGGAGGATGTCGAGAAAGAGATTGCAATCATTCTTCATTGTGCCGGTGAGTTGTTAACCGTACTGCAAGCTAGTTTACCTAAACCTACAGATACTTCGTGGTCATCAATGTAAGTAATACTTAGCTGCTAACGGCTAACCCCACATTTTTGAAATACCCCTACCCGGAGGTAGCACTACTAAACCCAACTATGTTTTTCCTCATCTCTAAGATCTCCCATACATTAAATGGATTCTTGGCTGAAATATTTCACTGCTAAGATTATTTTAATTAACAGATATTGTTATACACACTAAAACCTGCTAGAAACACTGGATGCAAATATCTCGATGTATGAAACAAAGAGACTTATAAACATATACCTAATAACTTGACCAAAACAAACTTAAGTAGATATTTTAATGAAGGTTTTCCATTCCAATTTCAACCTGATTCAATTGGATCTGTTTCATATGAACTGAACAGTATACTGCCATATGAAATGCATCATTATTAAATGTATCATAAATATATCAGCACTTACCTCATGTATTCCATTTTGCACTAACAGTGCATTTGTCAACATTCTTTTCACCACTTCTGTCAATGTTCCGTTTTCTTTCATTTTGGACACCTCACACATTGGTATTGCTGGATTCAGCACAACCCCACCTTTCCAACAAGCCATCATGTGTTTCTATGATAATCCCTGGCTAAGCAACCACAAAGTAAATTAAAACATTCTGTATAAATGTTTTGTGCATGTTCGCCTATTTTAGGTATGTGTTTATAATTCTCTATTTATTTCATACATCAAGATATTTGCATCCAGTGTTTTCTAGCAGGTTAAACAACTTCCTGACAACAAACATGATAAATTCCAAAGCTCTCAGAGCTTGTGTGATTGATCTGCATTAGCCTACTTTGTATGCCTTAAGTCCCACACAGACAGGGTATATTTTAGTCCTTTTTTTGTTTGTTTTTGTGTGTATAACATCTGTTAATTTAACAATCTTAGCAGTAAAATATTTTTAGCCAAGAATCCATTTCATGCATGGGTGACCTTAGAGATGAGGAAGTTGGGTTTAGTTCTACCTTCTGTAGGGGTATCTCAAAAACTAAAGCCTTTTTGACCATTTGTCACTAGCCTAGTAAGGCTTTTGGGGTAGCATTAATTCATAATAAGGAAGGGGAGACCTGTATGAAGCTAAGGGTAACTTAAAGGTGACAGAATGGAAATCATTTTTGTCCTGGTTTTGATGATTTAGGAGAGGTTGTGCATAAGCAAAGAACCATCATGAACATGAGGCATGGTTATGCCCTCCTTCATATGAAAATCTTGAACTTGAAGCGACTAAAAAATGGTCCAATTAGAACTAAGCCTACTTGTGATGTCAAATATCGCCAAGCCATTGAAGTTCAAGTTTGGGGTTGCCATTTTTGGGGGCACCATTTAGTCGAATGGACCATTTCAACACCCAGCCCAAATAAAAGGTTTTAATTGGGCTTGTAAAATTGCAATTGAGTTTATTTTTTATAAATAAAAGTTGAATATACACTATTACATTAGAGAACACGGTACAATACTCAATTCATCCATTCTATGTCCTCTTTAATAAACAACATAAGGAATTGGAAACCAGATGTAGTTTGGGTTAAGGCACAAAGATGCTTTATGCTTCAAAGTTGTCTAGCAATGCCATTCTTACTTGACAACTAAAGTTTACAATTCATCTCACACAGGAACTATTGTTGTGGAATTGTCAAAGGACAAGCACAATGCCAGCCTCATCGATCGGCAGCTCAGTCAATTCATAGCCTCAGTCAACAGAGTGGAGAACGAGCTGAGCTCTCAAATTCGCTACCTCACACAGGTAAAAGCATAACTGTTTCTGCCTATTCATTTTGACAGTGTGTGAATATGGTATTTTGAAATAGGCTATGGTGACAATATTCAAGCGCTGAATCGATGATTATGTGGGACATGTATTTATAGAAGGTCAATATCAACAACAGCCCAATTGTGATTAATACACCTGGCCAAGAAAAATGAAACTGTGGGCAGGTCCCGACTGCACTGATGCCCGCCTCAAGTGTCCTACCACAGTTCCAACCTGATATGCATAACTTCTCAGACAGATAAACGCATAAAATGCATCTTCTGCTGATGTATTTGTATTTCACATAACTATTGCTTATTACAGATGTTGCACATTAAACATGTAATTCAATCAAGTAAACGTTAACAATAAACGTTGTGATTTAAACTTGCCCCTACTCACTCAACTATTCTGGGCAGACCAGTGCATCAACAATACACCATTTTAAAACTCCAAAAAAACTGAACATTTAAAGAGGGATAACTTGAGCTTTACACTCCCCACCGACACGGCTCAGGGACCTCGAACAATAGGGATTAGGGCCCTACAGTATATTGAAAATGTTCCCCTTTAATGTCCTGTTTTAATGTTCCAACTTCTTCAATCAATACCACAATGGAGTACATGATTTATTTCTAACAAATGAGTTGTTGCCTTTCCCTGCTATTAAATGAATTAATTCATGCTTTTGTGCAACACGTCCTGTGTCTCAGGTCGCTACTGGTCAACCACACGAGGGCTCAACGTACTCTGCCCGCAAGGACTGCCAGATGGCGCTCAATAGAGCAGAGTACACGCGGATGAAGCTTGGGGAACTGGCCCGTACATGTGAGATCATGTTGGACCCACAGACCTGATCTTTCCTCTTTGATTGTTAGTAGTTATTGTCTTTGTGTTGTCAAGTAGGAGTAAAGGTATGATTTTGTTATAAATGGAGTCTAGTTTTCGTGATTTCATCCCTTGGATGCTGCCTAAGTGTTCTTGTACAGGTTCTTTGAACCCTCAGTTAGGCCTTTTCCAGAGAACCGACCCTGTTCTGGTTTATGCTTTAGATGTTGAACTGCTCAGATCATTTTGACCAAAAACAAATCTGTTCAGAATTCTGAAAAGTTGCTGGCACCAAGATTTTTTTCCTGGTGAACCAGTTTAATGCATGTAGCACACTATATTGATAACATCCTTGATTTTGATCAAAACTGGTGGAAAGGTGGACAAGTTCACTAGATAGTAAAGAAGTCAGAACCAGTTGAAGGAAAATGTGTTTTTCTTATATTAACCACAATGTTCCCGGGTCATTGTCTGATAGCTGTGCCATTTAATGCAATGTACAATTTGTTGGCGCCACAAGGTTACCATCCCATAACTGGAACTACATTGTTTTTCCATCAAGCCAACCTAAATGAGGGAGGAACTGTTCCCAGTTAAGTGCTATGAGCAAACATACATCAAACAACACCCAAACAATCAGATACTGTGGAGAGGTGATTCGATTGAACGACGTATACGGCCATTTGATTTGCCTGCTGTCTCTCCTCAAGGAAAGGTAGGCAGAAAGTTATTTCCATCAATGTTTTTAAAGCCCTTGAGAACACCTGAGAGGAATAGGACTTACCCCATGTACGGCACAGATTTTTCTATCAATAGTTTATCAATTCAATTAAGTTTTAAAAACAAAACTGTCCATATAAATGTAGCTAGTTATCAATGACTAACTGCACCTGGTCCAAAAATGTTGAATGGAATGGCAGTCCATTGCTTCTTGAGTGGACTGAACAGCCTGCTAGGAATTTATCTGAATCTGATGAAAAAATGGATGGATTTGCACAAGGACCATACTTTCAACTTCATTTGCAACCAAACTTGTTCAAGGTAAAGATGGAGACAAGAATTACACAATTTTCCATGTGATAAGGTGAAGATCCCTTTAATAAAACTCATGAAACGCAGTGTAACAAAGGAAAAAAAACCTAACAAAAGCAAGTTGATAACATTTACAACCACAAAAGAAAAAAAAACTGTACAACTCTCTAAAGGCCTGGAGTCACTGCTAAGGTTTTCATTTGTATCCTATGTTCATTGGTAGATTTTTTTAAATCCATTTTCAAATTTTTATTCATTTCAGTTGATCATTTTGTATGTGCGTGTGGGGGATGAGAACAGGGTAATAAACTGAAGTGAAAAGCAAATTTATTTTTCTGCTTGTTGGTTTGTTTTGTGTCCTTCTCGAATACCATACCACAAACCCAGATAGCGGACTCGAGTCGCAGCTGGCCCCCAGGTGAGGCCCGGACCCCCCCCCCCCCCCCTTGCACACCAACACACTGCATGAATCAACATGTCTGCTGCTGTTGTGGTGAGTTTCCAAACACCCCCACCCCCCACCCCCCTATTCACCCTAATCCAGCCTGCCTTCCTTAGGTGTGGGATGATGCAAACATATCGGAGTCTGGAGTCTCAAACATCCGGGTGAAACCTGGGGTTGTCTTTAACTTGCTTAGTTGGTCATACCTCCAGATGGATGCTTTCGAGATGTGACTCAACCAAAGCACGTTATTATGACCATCCCAAGGTGCTACAGGGATACATGAGAATCTAGGCTCAGAGAGAGAGGAGATTGAGGGGGAAGGGGGAGGGAAGAGGAGAAGAGAGGATTGGAGAGTAGGCTGGTATTACTTGTAGAGTATGTCGTAGTGGCCCGGTCGATAGAGGAGGAAGATGCGGGGCTCGCCACCTTCAGGGAAGACATGGTGGTTGACTGTTCCCCCCTCGCCCCGGTCCATGTACTCCACCAGAATAGAGACGTTGAGAGCCTGAGCCAAGGCGATGATGTGGATGTGATCGCTCTCTTTGGACATAGGCTCAACCTCCTGAGATAAGACAGGATCGAAACAGAAACAACGCATAAGGAAAAGGATGGCATTATAGGGTATAAGAATCACTTGACTATCAGAGATAGCCAGTAGTTTTAGAAATCTACAAGACAGGCAAAATCACACTTGGCATTAACACTAACATTTACAGTAAGCTATCTCTAACATTGGACAGAACAAAGACAAATAATATTTAAACAAAACATTGATCTTTTTTTTGTTTTTGCCATCTGCCAAGAGGTATACTAAATGAAACCCTCTGATCATACATTCAGGTAAAATGTATCATCTACAAGTGTTGATGCTACAATATGCCAAATCTGCAAGTCAAGTAAACTCTGGACAGGGAAATGAAATTGAACTCCATCCCCATCCACTGTTACTCCAGCCAGCCTATCACATGCAGTGTAAGTACTTCATTTTCTTTGGACTTAATTATGTATGTCATACTTCACTTGTATCTTTTGTTTTCAGAAACTCCCTCACTACAGCCATAAGTTCCTGACTGTGGTTGTCACACCCATGTGTGGGACTGGGTTTGTGCATGCTGAAGCCTACCTGCTGGCAAAACTCTTTGACGGTGCGCCCTCCCTCAATAAAGTGCTGGAAGAACCCGTGCTCTCGCTGCAGGTAGCCAGAGGTGAGCAGCCGCAGGTAGACCACCACGTAGTCCGAAACACTCTGGTCGTTGAAGGAGTTCAGCAGTTCCTCGAGCGCAGGCTGTTTTTCGCAGAGTTCAATGAGGTCCATAAACTACAGTAAAGAAGGAAAATTAGCATCATACTAAACACATGTTTCATGAACTAGACATAAGAAAAACGCAAAAAACGCAAGATTTTTCACATAGATCTGTTTTCCGAGAACTGTCAGTACAAAAACAATCGGTTGTACCTAGCTCGAGTTGCTAAAGCTGCCATGCAGCTATAGTGCTACATTCTGGGGGCATGAAAAAAATGTTTCATATCGACAATACTCGGTGACCTCGAGAAACAGATCTTTGTGAAAAATCACCAGAATTCTCCTTTAAGGATGTTGGACATTTTCAATAGAGCACAACACCTTCATCGAGATATGATATGACACGCAAAGGTGCCACTACTCACAGTGTTGTGGAAGTCTTCAATAGTGAACTCGGTAAAGCCCTGGTTCACTAGATCCAGTTTACTCTTGGCTGCCACGGCTTTGAACCTGCAAGGTAAAACAAGTCCGTGAGAGTAGTAGTAATGAAAGATTACACAGAATGAGTTGCAATGGTTGCAATGGCACCATCATATACAGATAAATATGTAATTTCCAAAATATACATTTACTGAATAAATACTGTTTGGGGCAATCAATTCTGCCCATCCCACACCTTTCAAATAAACTATACTGTTCCCTCGCTCACCTCTGAAGCTCTTTGCTGTCATCCAGAAGAGATTCCAGATGTGAGAAGCCAAATGCTCTGTAGAAACAGTTTCCATCAGGTCGTGTCTTTCGGATGTACGAGTATTTTTTGTGCAAGTCCTGAAAGTAAATAGCAAAGATGCGAATGAATTTAAATTATTTGCTTTCCTTAACCTTTTTTAGTCATGTGATTACATGCAGGATCTATTTTCTTTAAAAGAAAACAGCCTTCACTGAAACTTTACTTCATAGCAAAAGCTAAATACAAAAAGCAATTTCTCCTTGTCTTTGTTCTTTAGGTGCATGCTCTGTAAATGCCTTGAGGCACTATTCAAAGTTAATGTTAAAATTAACAAAATACATTACAATTCAAAGTGTTTGCACAGTACCTTAATCTTCAGCTGGTAGATGCCGTCATCTTGCGCATACTCCCTCTGCAGAATGGACAAGTCCTGTCTGTCTGACACTAAAGGAGTCGTAGTTGCTATCTTCAAAAACAAAACAAGACAGCACAGAGAATGAGTGCTCATACTGCTTTGAAGTTGAACAAAACTTAGGTCAACAATGGTACAACTGATGAATAATACATGGACATATATTTAACCCATTCCTTTAGAAAATGGGTTAATGTTACCTTTACAATAAGATCCACTCACCTCTTGCTGAATCCGATCTTGTTGTGCCATTATGGCCTCGTCGTAGGCGAGGCAGTTTACTCCAGCTGAACACCAAGAAGAGGAGGATTTTTACATTTTATTGGTTGAAAATGTATTTTGTTGAACATACTTTCACTGATTTGACCACATTCGTTTCAAAACCAATACGCTCTTAATGGTAGACTCCCTTTACTGTCCGGTCTTTAAAAATATGCCTAGTATTTAGAAGTTTGATGTTGTTTACAGTGAGTAACGTTACTCATCTAGGCATGGGCAACATACTTCAGTAGCCCGACTCTTCTATTTTCTATAGTCTTGGCGTAACTTATCAATCATTGGCACTCACAGATGACTTGTTTCAACACGATAATAGGACCTGTCATTTAACACAATTACCACCTCATCGTGAGAGATGAACGAGTGCATTAAGCGTAAAATGCAGCAATGCCGCTGCCTTCTCGTGTCGTCTTCAGAAACAGCATCCTCCTCCATGTAAACACACCAGTGTCGTGTTGTTTCCAGCCAGTGTGTTAAATAAGGTAGCAAACCCGGGTTGTTCCAATTTTGTAGGTCGGCTGGAATTGATTAGCTGGCTATTCTAGCAGCTTTGCTAGCTAGCTGGCTAACTATCCAGTTTCGTTTCAGGCGTCGGACAGCCATTACAGAATCATTTCAGCGACAAAACATCAGGCAAACCATGCCAAGACTACATTTCAAGGACGAATCATTGTTCTGAATAAACGTATGAAGTGAAAAATCCATCGTCTGTTAGTTTACTCCTCTTTGTGTGACTTACAAGCGCTGGCCTCCCCCATTTCTTTCTTTCCTCCTTCTCATGTTGCACCAAGAGGCTGTGCAAAAATGTAATATCTTCTAAATGAGTTATTTTCGTAAAAATGGCGTTACGGTACTTTAAATAATGTGTACGGACGTGGACGCCAGACTAGCAATAACTGACAATGTAATCGTTCTAGAAAAAAAACTGTTATTTAACTCACCCTCCATCTCTCCCTGTGATGTTTCCTGCTGTTCATCCGCCATCTTAGATATACTGTTGTTCCCCCTCCCTCTTCAATCCTTACTTTACTTCCGGGTCGTATTGTGCAGCTCCCTCATGTTTTGGTTAGTGGACACTGTGACATTTATATAAAAGACATCTCGAGATTTTGGACTGGTGTGACAAGATAATGTTGCACAGAGTACATCCGAGAAGATGCCAAATGGTGATCGAGGTGGCAAGGCGGTGGCACCAAACAAGTTTAACAAGTTTGTGCAATATGATCTTTCTTGCTACACCACAATTACACATTGCAGTCAACATAGGCTACATTTAATCGGCCTGGAAACTAACCTATATAGAGGCCTTTAAGGTCTGGTGAATGGCATGTTGGTTGATTTCTGCTCATTGTCTCTTAGCACAGTGAAATTATGTTTGACAAATTATTCTGTCTGACTCCAAACAGCTGAATTGATTGAGAACATGGACAAAAAGGCAACATGGGACCGATTTTACTCTGAAACCAATGAGCACACAAAAGAATTCAAGAACTTTGAGTGGTTCTTCAAATTTGACGCTGTGCAAGACATCATCCTGCCTCTGCTGAAGCCTCCAACAGATTCAGACGCCTCAGTGCACGTACTGGACATGGGCTGTGGGACTTCTGCTTTGGGACCTTCCATTTATAAGCATGCACCATGGCCGGTCATTGTCACCTGTGTGGACATATCCCCAGTTGCCGTAAAGCTCATGCAGGAACATAGCAAGAAGACCACTGTTAAGCCTCAAAGTCCACTATCCAGCTTAGCTTTCTTAGAACTGGACTGCACTCGGCTCAAGGAACACTTCAGGCCACAAAGTTTGGACTTGATTATGGATAAAGGCACCACAGATGCTCTGCTTAGGTCGCGGGATGGACAGGTCAAGGCTGGGCAGATCCTGAGGCAGTGCCTGAGTGTTCTACGCAGCACCGGAAGTCTAATCCAGCTTTCAGATGAAGACCCAGATGCCAGGGTCTTGTGGCTGGAGAAAGAGACACTTGGCACTGGGGAGGTGGCTGCTAATGTAGGGGTCCAGGAGGTTGGCGAGCTACGAGGAGTGTGCTACTATTGTTATGAAATAACTCCTCGAACAACACAGCAATGAAGTGTACTCTCAAATTGAACCCTGTACATTATTTCACAGATCAGACTGGACTGTCTTCAAGTTATTCGATACTTAGTGTTGATAAAGTCATCACTCACACCACACTCTCCTCAATGCCCATGTAAATGCACACACCAGACATCATTAAACAAACAAGTCTAATTTTATTAAGAATACAATGTGAGCCAACCAATATGATAAATAAAAACATAAAAATCCTAAAATTGTTCCAATCTAAAATCTAAAAGGCTGCTCTCAGTATGGCCTGTAATGTGCATTCCTGGAGTGCTTCTTCCGCATCACATAATGGTAATCTGGACACACAATAAACATAACAGATATTAGATCAAATTCATATGCCTAGTATCATTTCTGCATTTCATAACACTTTTAAACGTATGTAACTACGGATAAATAATAGTAACTAAATATGTGTTAAGGGAGAATGCGATTCTACAGTAGATCAAATTTTGACCTAGACCACTACAAAGTTGGTCAATTACAGTATGTAAATCAAGTTCACAATGGGTTGTCTGGACTTGGAGAAATGTGTCTTCAACAGCATCTGAATTCTGCATATTTAATGATTGAAGATAAACTAAATAGTAATATGCCTTTGGTGTTTCACTTACCATTGGAGTCCTGTTGTGGGTAACCAATAAAGAAGCCTGGATCTGAAGGGGGAGAAAAACAATCCCATGATGCATGGTGCACTAAGGATAGTGCTAAACTTTATCATATCAGTTACCATTTTATATGATGAGGTGTAACAAATGTTTATTATTTATATTATTATTAATAATAATAAATTATAATAATAGCAATATTACTAATAACAATAGTACATTTTACTGTATGTATTACATAGCGCCTTTCAAAGCACCCAAGGTCTCTTTACAGAGTAAACACGATATGATAATAATAAGTAAACAAATTCCATTGTGGTGAGCCTGGTGTTTTGTACAGACAATAATTCAGCTGTAAATGAACGTAGCAAACAGGAGGGTTTAAAGTTCTGTGACATTTGGAGGGCAGGGGTTATGAAGGGAATGTCATCAACAGGATTTTAAAGTTGATCTGTTGATATTGAGCGTTTGGGTGTGGTTTGGAACCTACAAAGATTAGTGACCACAGTATTCTCAGAATGAGAATTTGGAAGAGACAACCGAACAAAGGATGCATACAGCTAATGGTTCGGGCCTTACCGTAAGACGGCGCAGCCTGAGGTGGAACGTAGTCTCTGGCGAAGTCTTGACCTGAGGAAAAAAAACAATGCTCTTATAAGATGGGCATAGCTCCACAGGTTGTAAATAATGGGCATAGCTCCACAGGTTGTAAATAATGGGCATAGCTCCACAGGTTGTAAATAATGGGCCAACAATGCAGGAAAGTTCTGGGTTAGACTACCGTGCACTCGATGACTATATTGTGTGGCGCAGTACTATCCCAACTCTTGCACTTTCAGTTTCACTTTGGAGTGAGGATATTACTGCGCAGAGTCTAAGTGCTCCCAATATTATTCCACCACACGCTATAGTTATCCCTTTTACCTGCTTAGAAATGCACCACATTTTATTTTGTCCCACCATACTTGGTCGTGTGACTACTCGTGTTACTGTATTTTAATAGGGAAAACATGGAGGTGTTTGGTCACTTCTAACTTCATCTCTGTTTGGATCCTAATGAATGCATTGGGCAAGCTAAGTGCTATCAAAGTTGCGCCGCACGCCAGAACCAGTGAGTGCACGCATTGAAACGTGCCAGGTATGCATCAACTAGTCTTAATTAACATAATAACGTAGTTTAATATGAAAAAAACGGTGAAGTGTTCCTTTAAGGTTAACTGTTGTGGTGGCAGGCTGCAGGTTTACAATATTACACTGTAGCACTCCACAAAGAAAACTCAATTTCTGCCTAAAAGTACAGCCCTAGTGTTCAACTGACAAGTTCATAATGTAACACCATGGAACTCCGGCTTCCCATTAGGCAGGGGTCACATTGGCAAGCGGTTAGGCAGCAGAACTATCGGAGCGGCAGTGTTAGGCTAGCATCAAACAATTCAACTTTCATAGACTAACATGAGCGTAGACGGCTCCTTTGAATTATTATGGTCGGAGCATTGTGTTACGCACTACCACTGCGGCTTATCACCATTTCCAATGTAAACCCTGCCTTAGTGTGACAGACAAATTCACCAAATGACACAAGTCTCTGAACATACGAATATGAGGAGATTCCATCCATTGGTCATCGTACTCTGAAAAATTGGAAAGTGTAATGACGCAACTTAATGCCAGCATTAATTGAAAGTTTCCATAATATGCTTAGTGGACACCTTTGTTTTGTTGCATTCATCTCTCTCTCGCTCTCTATTCAAACCCTTCTATAAAACACAAAACCAGTCACAAAGCTCAAGTGACAAGCAATTGGCTCATAGTGCAACACAGTGGATCTCTTGCTCCCAACTGTTGAGGCTAGTGAGAGGAGAGAGAGACTGACTGAATGACAACACTGCATTAATTGAAGGAATAGATCAGCACTGCAAACCTCGAACATGAGAAGGTGCCGGCCATTGGTCACGGTTTCCTGGAACATTTGAAAAGAGCATCTAACTTTGAAGTCAGAGTTACGTACACATTTTTACATGAAAATGTTTAGCTGTAAAATGTATTGACCAACATGTTTTCTGACACATCATTCTGAAAGGTGTAGGTGGAGGAAGTACCACTAATTCATTTCAATGGTCACTACTGGGTGCAAGTTATTAGTGAATAGAAAAGTATGTTGTCTGTGATTGATGGATGTGCTGGCAGTTTACAAACTGTTAAAATTAGCTAATCCATATGGATGACAATTTGTGGCCATCTGCAATAAGGCATCTAATTGGCCTCCAGATGTGAAAACCTGTCAGTCACCATTTCTAGATGGTGGTTGCCACCTTAAATGCTAACTGTGACAGCGGGAGAAAGAACTCGAAACTAAATGACACAAAACACAAGAAAAGTGGAGGATGGATAACCACTGCAAATCTTGGACATGAAAGGGTTCCGTCCAGGGGTCTAGCATCATTTGGAAAAGCCATGGTGTTATGGTCAAGTGTCAAACAATATTACACATCATCATCAAACAGACAAAACATATGAATACTGTCTAAATTTGTTGAGATATTTGTTTTCAGGAAATGAATATGCTTAAAAGTATACTTCAATATTAACCTCCGTAGAAGTTTGAGGTCATCCAGGGGGTGGCTGGCACTGGGTAGTCGTATCTCCATTCCTTTTGTCTGCACCTGTAGCCTGTGAGAAAGTTTATGTTTAGGGAGTAAGAATGAAACATGGCGCAAAGGAGACAATAGTCAGGTTGCACGACAATATCCAGTGGGGTCTCCGCACACTGTGGCTACCTGAGTTTGAGGTCATCCAGGGGGTGGCTGGCACTGGGTAGTTGTTGTATCTCCATTCCTTTGGTCTGCACCTATAGCCTGTGAGAAAGTTTATGTTTAGGGAGTAAGAATGAAACACTAGTCAGGTTGCACGACAACATCCAGTGGGATCTCCGCACACTGTGGTTACCTGAGTTCTGGGCTTTCCATGGTTGCTGCTGAACCTCCTTGGCTGGAACTTGCTCGCTAAAGCTCTGATCAAGACCTATAACAGAGAGACACATATCTTACAGGATGAGAGGGAATGCCCTACATCAATGGGTTGATTTGAATTATATTAAACTGAATCAACATCTGGACTCCAGTGATGTATAAAGTACTAGAGATCCAGACTTGAGTAGAAGTACAAGTGCTCTATCAAAAAAGTGACTTGAGTAGAAGTAGAAGTGCTCTTTAAAAAACGTACTTAAGTGGAAGTACTAAAGTATTAAACATGTTTTGTACTTAAGTATTGCAAGTAGTTTATTTTTTAAAATACTACTCAAGTACTGGAAGTAAAAGTAGAAGTATTGTGTAATTAGCTGATTTGCGAACGAGATGAGTGCAAAAGGTATCAGCACAATCATTCAGTGCAGGCCCCTTGGCAGACACACGGGGGCCATAGCCTAGGCCCTAGACTAGGCTATAAACATGTGGTAGTAGTTAAACAAGGTGAATAAATATAACTGTATGGGTTTCCCAATGTCATTTGTAGGGGTGTTATGACCGATACAACTCACTTTTAATACAATAATAGGTATACAGAATCATTGATCATCTGTAGCCATCTATCTATCTATCTATCTAATGCATCAGTCAGTAGCCATAGCATGAAAAATACATGATAAGACTATAGTGTCACAATTGTTTTAACATACTAAGAATGTTGATACTGATTTGATATGGGAGCCCCACCACACCAGTGGAGACCAGACATTACAAGGCATACTTCCCCACACTCAGTATAAAGGTGGCTTCATATCATATGTTTGTATTTCAAACATTTTGAAATTCATATGAAGTTTACATTAGGCCTATTTATGATCTGCACAATTAGTTAAAATACATAGTATGTTGAGTATTTGATATTGATTTTTTATTTTGACTCACATTTTACACGATTGTCATATTGACTTACATTTATCTTTAATGTCAATTGTCTAATTGAGTGCCTGTCACTTTAAAAGAACATGAGAGTAATTAGGCCTCAGTCGTGGTAGGTTATCCGGCTAGTCTAGAATAGGCATAATGCATAGGAATATGTGGAGGTGATGCTTCTGTTTTCTATGTAACCTATGTAGTTTAAATAAATGTTCTAAAACTAAACAAGTGGAAGAACACAATATTCAAGTAGTAGGCTAGTTATTGTGGGGTGCTACACAGACTGAAGACCAAGAAGAAATGTTGCAATTTAAAAACGGGATTACTCGAGAATGACTTATCGTACAAATGAATGCTTCTCATGTAGCCTAACTTCACCTTGATTTTCTCGCGAACCCTTAATTACAGCAACTATTTACTCCCATTGGAAAGCTAAGATCGTGCTGTCAACAAGTGACACGCATCAGTGTGACTAGGACTTTGTGAGCAATCCGGAACGGATTTGTTCGTGACCGACACACCAGTAACGAGTAACGATGGAGCACATAAAAAATGTATCGGAGTAAAAGTACTATACTCATCAAAAATATGTAGTGAAGTAAAAGTAGAAGTAGGAGAAAAAAATAATACTCCAGTAAAGTACAGATACTGCATTTCAGTACTTAAGTAGAGTACTTAAGTAGTTCTACTTCGTTACTATACATCTCTGCTGGACTCTCACTCTCACTACATGGTGGAATAGTTTTTAATGATAGATAGATAGATAGATAGATAGATAGATAGATAGATAGATAGATAGATAGATAGATAGATACTTTATTGATCCCCAAGGGGAAATTCAATTCTAATGATTCAGTAATCATTTGACAACCAAACACACAGTATGAAACACTAATAATCCCCTACCCACATTAAGACCAAGTCCACACCAAGAAAACTAATATTCATTATTCTGACTTAATAGCTGTCCTGCGCTCCCTGGTGCGAATCTGAGTGGCAAGTGTACCTGTTGGAGGCTGTGATGGTGGCAGCTCGACGCCCCAGGCATTGGCGATATGCGCCAGCATCAAGCTGGTCATTCGGCGATGGGCCACAGCGTTCCAGTGCACCCCGTCCCTCATCCGGTGCTGCAGGCTGAAGCGGAACTGGAAGTGCAGGTCCAGCACGTCCAGGCCGTACACACTGGCCAGCGTGGCGCTGCAGTAGTTGGCCTCGATGATGTCAAAACGCAAATTTGGGCCAAATTCTGCAACCTATTGGTAAGGAGACACACTGCTAAACAGCTGCTTATCTTTCAATGTTTTAGTTTCTGTAGCCTAAATTATATTATATATTGTAATACATAAATATCTAAATTTGAAATGATGCACCTCTGGCACCAAAAAGCCACCAATGATATTCTTTCCCAGAGGCATGGTGAGGTTCCAGATTATCAAAGCCTCTTCTGGGAGGATGGCTCTCATCTTTCCAAAAAGCAAGGTCAGATTTTGCATGTAATCTGGTTCCCACTGTCGCCCATATCTGAGAGTGAACAAACAAACCATGTAAGTCTGTGCATCACACATAAAATATGTACGTTTTATGTGAGAAGAGAAACTTAATGACGGCATACTGAAAGCTGATAAATACCTTGACACGTCCCACACGCAGGAGTTCATAATCACCAAGTCCGGTTTGGGACCCTTTTCAAATTCCTCCAAAATGCTCTGCATATACTTAGAATATATGCGAGTCACGAAATAAAAGCGAACACGGTGGTGGTCCGACGTGAACTCTCTGACCTCCTTGTACTGAGTTCCATTTGACATCTGGCCTTTTCGGCCACCCTCAAGGAGCTCGTCATTCTCAAATTGCTCCTCCCCCTGGGAATACATAGAGACAGAGGTCAACATGGGGTCGCTGAACTAAATTTCTGTCATGACTGAGAAATTATGAGCTGAGACTGTTTTTGTTTTTACCGTGTCACGGAATGGGCAGCTAGCTGTTGTGAGGAAATGATTGCTAAAAGTGCAAAAAATGGTATGGGCTTGAAAGCGCATAGAATCCCTAAGTTTGCTCATCTTATCTTCCAGATGAAGGTTCATCTGAACCATCTTTCTGACAGCACAGACCATTAAGTGAGTTTGGCCAGAGCCTTTAGAAAGCTCCTGTTTGTCTACTGATTTATTTCCTTTTGTTAAAATATGCCAGTGTGCCCGGTCCTGACCACAGTTGATGAACCCTCCGTGACCCAGGATCTACCTTGGTCTTCAATTGAGATGCAGCCAGGTAATTGTCTTTCTGCAACAGCAGCACAAGATCTTTGTAAACCCCACGATGAACTAGAAAAGAAAAAAGAGGGGGAGGGAGAGGGAGAGGGGGAGGGGGGGTGTTGACTTCATCAGTGAGGTATGAGTGTATTTCAAGTGTGCCTTAGCGACAAACCTGGGCAAATTAACTGGTATCAGCATTGCTACTACTCACTTGAGTCCCCCAGAACAACAACAAATTTGTTGTGCAGAAGCTGGCTGGCCTGTTGATGGGACACGTGCGCCGTCTTCATGCTCACCAAAAAAACAAAATAAAAAAACCTTAATCTCAAACCAGTTCAGACAACACTTTATAAAGACAAAATACAACATTGACGCCGGCAGTATGTCAAATAAAAATAGCATTAGCAGCTATACATCATCATTGTTGTCCCTCACAGAAAATGTAGCTAATGTTAGCTCTCAAACTTGACATTTGAAACATTCCGTGCGCAAGCACATGTGTGAGTACACAGTTATCTAACCAATGCTAAATTCCAGTCAAATGTGTGAAATATGTCTCTTCCGAATTTAGCCGGATAAGATAAGCGTTAGGAGGACGGCTTTATATTTAATTGCATTGTGAATATTAACGTCAACGGTATTTAGCTGGCTAGCAACGACCTACCTTGTATTATAACCCACCCACCGCAAATGGCCAACGTTTGGTGTTGAAGACAAGCTTTATCTCAGCAGCAAATCCAAATCTGTAAATAAAATAGTAATTCTAAAAATAATAATAAAATACACTAGTCCAATAAGCCTACTGCAATCGTCAATCTAAAGCATTCTTCCATAGTCTCAGTTTAAAAATTAGGTCTGGACAGGAGAAGATGGACACGTTTTATAGAAGGCGTGGTTTCTTTGCTAATGGTTGCCTGAGTTTATTTAATAACTCCATACTTAGAACTTAACTTAATTAGTCCACTTACACGCGACATCACGATGACATATTCAATAAATAATTATACATTTTAAATTATATATATATATTTAAAAAAAAATTAGTTCGGTTGGCAGTGACACCTTGTCATGGGCCAGCCGTCTCTAGGCCTGGAGTTGCATTTTTCAGGGGCTATCGCCCTTGAGATTTTAGTAAGGGGGTTTACATTTTTAAGCTGATGATTGATTTCTATAGCTATATTGCTAGCAAGAAATTGTGCCCAAAATGCTCAACATTGTCTGCCTAAAAATACTTCGATATCAATACTATCAATGCATGTGTGCTTGAGTGTAAGGCCTAGCCTGCTCTGCCAGTTCTTGTAGCCATTCAGTGCACAAAGTGCAGAGATCTCATTTAATAGACTTTTACACAAGCTGAAGCCTCCATAGCCTATGAAGTGTGAAGAAAAGAAAGGGTAATAGGATCAGATAGACAAACAAGCACGCACACGCACACACACACACATACACTCAGTAACAGTTGGCTGTTGATAGCTGACAGATAGAATGTACACTGAAAAAAAGTAGAACAATGAAAATGCAGATGTACATTGATTGCACATTCTTAGACTACATGTCTAGGTTTATGAAACTGATTCATGTTGTGACCCAAATTGATCAAGTAATTTCAATGAAATTGATCAAGTGATGTTTATGAAGTATTCATGTAATTTCAGCATCATTGTGTCATACCTGCAGCATGGAAAGTAGATATGCACTTCTTGCAACATCAATGCTAAAGGACAGCTTTGAATATGTTGTGTGCCATAGTATTAACATCTGCTATGGAACCACTAATACTTTGTGCATGCATCTAACACGTTGATGGTGGGATGGACAATTCCATGCTCCCAACTTTGTGGCAACAGTTTGAGGATGCGTGTGACCTCACAAATGTGATTCTGAAAGAATGGTCAAAAATTCCCACAAACCCACTCCTAAACCTTGTAGAAAAGCCTTCCCAGAAGAGTAGAAGCTGTTATAGCTGTAAAGGGTGGACAACGTCATATTAAAAGAATGGCGACGTCGGTCAGTCGGTGGATTAAGAATGGGATGTGACTTAAGGTCATGCAGTATGTGAGCATGTGAGCAAATACTTCTGGCAATATACTGTGTCAGTGTTTCATATAGCACATATAGGGGATATAGGACGGATAGGAGATGGAGACAAATTGACAAATGTGATTTATTTTTCGCAGAGTATAAGACTGAGTGCTATGCGATAAATCTGGTTTTTGTAATGTTGATCAACAGGTAGTCAAGATCGGAGGTGGTGATTGTACCAGTATACATGAGAACACAAGACCGTGTTTCCATGAAGAAAAATAAAGCACAGATCCTAAATCTGCTCCCTACTACTGTAACTTCTTGTAAAGCACTTCCCATCTCCTACTCCTGCAACTTAGCACATTAGATATCTAGTCCTGTTACAAACACAGCGCTTGAATTCAGGCATGGGGCAAGATTTGAAAGTAGGCAAGTAGGTCATATTAGATTCTATCTAGATTTAGATTCATTCTATAAGGGGAACACTGTGGGCAGGTGTCTTTCCAACTTTTGAATAATTTTCAGACAAAGGTTTATCAGAACGATGAATTCCATTATTAACTGGTTACCTAAAACTGAAAATATTGAAAATATGTTTTCACTCTAAACAAGTGTTATTGTTCTTTGAACCGTTTCTGATCCCTTGTTTAAACCATCAAACATTTACATCACAAGATAATAGCAGATGCATAAGCTTGTACACTAATGTCTACAAAGACAAACAAAGAATACATCATTATAATCACTTAAAAAGAAAATGAGCAGGCAAATGGTGGACATATTTATTTAAGATGTGAAATAAATATAGTGAATTATCCAATCCTCACTTTGATGTCTTCTTTCTCATTCTTCTCAATGATCTGGAGGAATGAAATACTGAGTTTATCTGGTGTGGACTGTGAACAAAAAGGTAATTTCATTCTTAATGTGAAACTGCCTCTTTTCCGTTGGGAGTCGGCATTACACATGAATTTAACTGAATTCATTATATTGTTAAAAGACCTAACCTTGCAGTAATTGCACCTGGTGGTCATCTTGAGATGTTGTGATGTTTATGTTTATGATGTATGACGTTTAAACTTTGTATAAAAAGTCTTGATAAAACCTTTAGCCCTTCTTCTCCAAGGTCGTACATCTCCCATAATTCCTTGACTCCAAGTTTTGCACTTCAACTTGTCGATGATTAGGAGGTGGCTGTGAGGTCTGCCTGAAATATGGGCACCATCAGCACCATCAGCCTTGGTCCCAATCAGATCAGTGTGTGGCTGCAAAAACAATTCCTATCACTCAAACATTTTATTACATTTACACTTACATATAACACTTACATACAGACTTACAAACACTAACATACTGACCACCACCAAATATTTACCAGTTGAAACCACTAGATGGAGGGATAACTAAGTCATAGCATCGGATCAACACTGTTGCATTTACATCTTAAATTCCTTATGGTGTTTGCCCATTTTAGATGCCTTTGAAATTCTTACCATGTGTGCCAAAGCTGGGTCCATGCTACTGCCCCCATCTCCACTGCTTCCCCAGTGGTGGCATTAGTGGATGTTTGTCATGTGGCTAACCTGAAGGCAAAAATGATTTGCATGAGATAATGAAGACATGAAACAATGTCTGCAAATGTGTAAAGTTCAATCTCTAAATTCAATGGAAATATACACAAATCTATACTTACTTCCAGCCAATAGGTCATCCACCCTAAGTAAAACCACTCAGAATTCAATACAACACCTGTTAGGTTTGGTTATCTTTCAGCTTATCTCCAACCAAACCTCAAATGACCTCAAATCACTGAATATTTTATAGGTCAGTAAAATGCATAAGTGGTCATGGCAATTGTGCTAAATCTGAGGCAGCAACAAAGGTTTAATCCTATAATGTAGGAAGAGCTCTTTCCCTATACAGTAGACAAATATGTCTGAGGGCCTCTCTGTGCCTGAAAAGAGAAAAAACAATGTTAACATTGTGTGTCAGAAAACGTTTCAAGAGTAGGCCTACAACTGATGCATGCTCTCCATGAACTTCAATGTAAGAGAGTTGAGTATGCAGGACTCAACTGGGTAGAAACCAAATTGGGACCGTGGGGAAAGCTGCAGTGAAGCATCGCGAGCCCTGCGTCTTCTGTAAAAGAAAAAGAAAGACATTGGACTGAGCATTTACATCAAGAAAGATTCCTATACATCTGTCTCAGACAACTGGCCCTATGTGATGGCAAATGTGCTTCCCATTCATATCTTAGGATAGATGGTGATCTACTGTACTTTCAATTTCCAAGATCTGGTGCCACATAAACAGAACGTCAACCGCTTTTCCGTAACTTAACCGTAAGTAGCAGGACTCCTTCAAATGAGGCTAGTTGCAAAGTGTGGCGTTAGTCCATTCTATGAAAGTTCATAGTTTCAAAATCCAAAGGTTAAATCAAGTTTGTTTGGTTTTTTTAAGCATATTTTCTTTTTTTTATCTGGATTTTTAACAGCGAGCTCTCATTACTACTTGAATGCAATAACATTTTGCAGTAGTGGTATTGCAAGCATGGAAGAAGTACTGTATATTAGAACACTGACCCAGGGTTAATTAGAGACAAATCACTGAAATTTCATCTGTAGCCTACAGTGGATAGTTTTTATTTTAAAAATGAATATTCAACTGCAGAAATAGTGACTTGAGGACAATCCACATCGACGGATCCTTTTTATTATTTTTGTAATAAAAAGGTACACACACAGAGATCCCAATTTAACCCCTACCTTAATCAACCATCCGGTCAGCTTTGATGTCAGCAGGCCTGTGTTAAACCACCTCACCATATCCATTTCATCCTTGGGGGAGTGAGGTGTCTTACCCAAGTGTCTCACTTTCACTGCACTAAGTTGGCATCTGGCAATTGTATATCAAGAAAAAAAAACAGACCAGAAACAGGTTTCTTTATATCTCAATTGAGTAATTTTATTGTTTATTTGATAGAGCAATACAACAGTAAGTATATACATTCTAAACATTTTAAAACCTGTGTCATTATAAAAATTAGCCTAATGGAAAGGAAGGCAGAAGAGTCAGTATGGCCTGTAGTGAGTACGGCAGGTGTATTTGTTCCGCATCACATAGTTGCCATCTGCACACCACAAACAAAACAGATATTAGATAAGTTTCATATGAAATACGTATGTCACTTACACTATACTAATCTCCAAATGTTGAATTTTTTTGGATGCTGCTTAATTGATATCCAGATCACATGTTTTTCAGCCATCCCTCCTATTCTGATGAGGCAAACGGTTTCACAGTACTTTCATGTAAAACAGGTGTAGAGGTGGGTTTGGGGCCTTTGGGGTACACACTCATCATAGTAAATCACTGTAGAGTCTAAGATTTACAGGCCTTGTGTAATTTCTTCCATCTATTTACAAACAGTGCTGTGACTTCATAACTTCATAACATGAAGTTGGTTATGTGAATCGGGTTGACAGTGAAAAGCAGCCAGACTTGAACAAATATGCTATTCATATTCATTTAAGAAAATCTAAGCACTATACATCTTTTAAACAAGATCAACAAGAGCTTACTTGGAGGGTGGCATTGATGGTTGCTATTAGAGAAGCCTGGGCCTGGAGGGAGAAAAAAACCTCACTTCAATAACTTTGCTTTATTCACTAAATCAGACATTTTCATTTTTTGGCAACTTAAAGTTTACATTGCTTGCCTTATATTACTCTAGGCCTGATATAATTATGCCATAATGCATTATCATTTTCCCGGAAGTGAACCTTGCACATAATGACTGACACTATGGGCCTCTCTCATTTGTCTTTTTATGTATCCTCCCTTCCTTCCTCTGTCCTCATTCCCACTGATCTAGATAAAGAATGATGGGGCGGCAACAATGGGATAGTCTATCCATTGTTCTTTATAGATCAGTGGGAACGAGCTGGAGGACGGAGGAAGGAAGGGAGGATAAATAAAAAGACGAATGAGAGGGGCCCCATGATAAGGGAAAGAGTGTGAGGTTGTGTGATGTGAAGGAGACGGGGTCAAGTAGCAAGAGAGCGTCTATGTCTCATCGCACCAAGGTTACCTGAATTCTGGCCATTCATTGACTCCCTTCTGATCCACCTGGTGGCTGGATCATCCTGGCTGAAGTGCTGATTCAGCCCTGTAAGAGACACATGGCTGACTGAATGAAGAAACCTCACACATTGAATTAGATAGATCACTTGATTTAGCAATCTTGATTTAGCCGTCAAAAATAGTAATTCAGCAAATACACAACAAATATTTAATGTAACATAAATATCCTATTCATTGGAAATCAAAGTACTTCAAATACTTGAACATTTACCTCTATAGCCCCATGAAGGCTTTGTTGGGGGGGCAGGTGGCAGGTGGTCATCTCTCCTTTCCAGAATGCCGTTTCTAGTGACTGTGAGACCGTTTATAGTTAGGGTGGGAGAGAGTGGTGCCTCTCAACATCCCTCCTCGATCCTCAATGCTCGGTTCTCCAGGCTCGTTCCCACTGATCTATAACTAACACTGGATAGACTATCCCATTGTTGCCACCCCATCATTCTTCATCTAGATCAGTGAGGACAAGGACCGAGGAAGGAAAGGAGGAACGATAAGAGACAAATGAGAGGCACCCCATGTGTGGTTACTCCAAGGTTACCTGCATTCTGGGCATTCCTGGGTTGCTGGAACACATCATTGCTGGCTAAATCTTGCTTGAGAAGACTCTGATTCCGACCTATAAGTCAGAGACACATCACTGGGTGAGAGGAAATGCTGTGTAAGAATACAGATAGTCCTCCAGTTGTGAATGAGATCCATTTCCTACTTCAAGAGTGTGGGAGAAATATGATTACCACCAAGAGGAACGTAAACGCAAAAGGCCCTTGTTCGTCAGTTCTCTTTTAACATAGAAACATCCCAGACTATGGAGAGGAATTCTTTCATTGAGCATTTTGGTGTTAGGCACACTTAAATACAAATACACACTTTAATACAACTACTGTAAATTAATTACAAAATCAAACCAAACAGACAGACCAAAACGGTCACCTCCATAGTAGCGTGGACCCTTCCAGGGGCTGTCAGGCAGTGGGTAGCAGTCAGGCCTCCTCTCCTGGAGTCTCCACCTAGTGACTGTGTGAAGGTTTATAGTTAGGCTGGGAGAGAGTGAAGTGGTGATGTGAAGGAGATGGGGTCAGGTAGAATCACAGCGTCCATGTTTCGTCCTTGTGCTGTTACCTGAATCCTGAGTGTGCCTTGGTTGCTGGTACATCACACTGGTGGCCAGACCTTGTTTGCTAAAACTCTGATTCAGACCTACAGTACAAGACAGACACATGTGACTGGATGAGAAGGAATGCCGTGCATGAGTAAATTGATTTGAATGAAATGGATAAATTGAATTGACCACATAAAGTCCCAGTCAGACAGCAAGAGACTAGCAGGGCTACAACAAAGTTACACCAATCTCAACATTTGGGGTGATAACTGATGAGCAACGAGGGAACCACCAGCTGTCTATATGTGGCTCATGTGTGAAGGACACTGTAACACAACTGGCAATATGTGGCCTATGTATAAAGGACAAATCAAGCAAGCAACTAACCAAACAAGAACATATGTCTGCAAACACACACTCTAATATATTCTATGTATACTTAAACATTGTACCTATTTTCGCAAAAAAATCCTGTTTACTTTCCTCTCCATAACAGCGTGGACCCTTCGGGTGGGTGGTAGACGCCATGTAACAGTCCGCTTTCCTTTTCTGGGGTCTAAAACTAGTGACTGTGAGAAGGTCTTTGTTTAGAGCGGGAGAGAGTGAAGCAGTGAAATATTAAGGAAATAAGGTCAGGAAACATCAGAGCACTCACGTCTCCTCACGCCGAGGTTACCTGCATTTGGGGCATTCCTTGGTTGCTGGTACACGTGATTGGTGGCTGGATTTGGTCGATTCTGACTCACAAGAGAGACACGCCTCACTGAAAGAGATGTTGAAATTGATTTGAATTAAATTCATAACTTGAATATCCTTACATAAAATCAATAGGCATGCCATACAAACGTCTGATCATTCATACAAGGAACATGTTTGTCTTCCATCCTACAGTGTCGGATGGAGAACAAACATGTTCTCCGTATGGAAGTGGGTAGAAGTCAGCCCTCCTTTCCTGGAGTCTCTAAGGTCAGGCAGCATCAGGGCATCCATGTGTAGTCACTCCAAGGTTACCTGCATTCTGGACATTCTGGGGAATCCTTGGCGGCTGGAACGCCCCATTGATGGCCGAATAGCTAAAGCTCGGATTCAGACCTACAGTATTAGCCAGAGACACATCACAGGATATAATGCAGACCGTAAACAGAAGGCCTATCTAATAACCCTATTCCTTTTCGAGAAATGAATGTGCTTCAAAAACAACTTCAACTTCTACCTCCATAGCAGTGTGAAGGCTTTGTTGGGGTGGCAGGCGGCAGGTGGAAGTAGACCCTCCTTTCCTGGAGTTTCCATCTGGTGTCTGTGAGAAGGTTTATGTTCAGGGTGGGAGAGAGTGAAGTAGTGAGGTGTGAAGGAGGTGAGGTCCAGTAGCATCAGTATCTTGTTTTGTCTATTCTGTGCTCCCGTAGAAACATAACATGACTGTGGAGGTGGATCTTTTCCCTTTGTAGATATACAGCACTCATTCTAAGCCAGGGATTCTCAAACTGTGTTACGCCAGCTGCTTCAAGGGGGTGCGCGAGATGAAAAGGGCTATGAAAGGCGAAGAGGTGTTGAAAATGAACTTTTTACATTTGTTGTAATGACTTCATGAACAAATACATCATTTTGAATCAGGTCATAATGATATGGACACATAAACTTAAGGATATCATTTGTGAACTCTATCGTAGGCTGTGTATTCATTTAAAAAAAGGGCGGATATTAACAATACGTCAATAGAGTGTGTTACTTTTTAAATGTGTCGGATGGTGGGGATGCACGAGCCAAGTCAGGAGGTACAAGGTGGCACGAGGGGAAAAAAGTTTGGGAACCGCTACTCTAAGCAAACGAAAATGCAACAAATAGTATTTACAGACTATGACACACTAATGAAAACATACTGTAATTATGGGGATAATACAGTTAATGTCTGCTTATAGATCATCCCTAATGTAATCCTCCACAATGTGCCTTTAAAATAGCAGGTTCTGCATCCCTAATGCCAACGAACCAACGTAGCCTAGCAACGATTCATGTTCATGAGCATTACAAGGTACTGTGTGATTCATTATGGACCATCATATTCTTTTCAGTAACATGCATTCTAATTCAAATTCAAATAAATGCAACAAATAAATTACTATAAATACTGTATATTACAAGAGACAAACCAGACAGATAAAAAACCCTATGTCTACATCGCATCACACACCCAAACATATTCGTTCAATGTACAGTTAACGCTACGCTTCGCTTTCCAGAAATCAATATGCTTAGAATTACACTCTATCATTCACCTCCATTGCAGGGTGGATTGTTCAAGAGGGAGTTAGGTGGAAGGTACTGGTCTCCCATCTGTTCCTGGAATCTCCTAGTGACTGGGAAAAGGTTTCTAATTAGGGTGGGAGAGTGTGACCTGGTGTGATGTGAAGGAGAGAAGGTCAGGTAGAATCAGAGCATCTACTTGTCATGCTTAGGTCGTTTGCTGAATTGGGAGCATTTCTTGCTTGCTGGAACATCTTCATGGCGGCTGGATATGGCTCGCTAAATGGCCGATTCAGACCTATAAGACAGACACGCCACTGGATGAGAGGGAATGGGCAACCATGAAAAAAAATTATTTGAATGAAACGAATCAATTGGATTGGCCATCTTAGTACGGACAGGAATACTGTACAACTATATTACTGTGAATGAATTGCTATTACAGTTAGATCCGGTTGAACTATTTATTCATTTCGGTTTGGACGAGAGGCCCTCCATGAGTCATCAAGAGTGACAGACTTAACAGATTTAACCCCACTCAAACGTTTTTACCACTAGTAATCACTCCGCATATTGCACTGAATTATCCAGCACGATCATTCCATTGATTCAAAGCAACAGAACAGTGACTTCACAGGAGCAGCACTTTGGTCAACTGTTGTTGTTTTTCAAAGTGCTATACAAATAAATTGACATTGACTTATACATCGTACATGAGCTCAGGCGCATTTTTGGGTACAAAACCTGGGCATTTAGTTTTAATTGATCAATATGACAGGAGTCATACAAACAAACAAATATATTCTACATATGGTGAAATGTTTTTGAGAAATGAAATGTACTTAAAATCATAGGTCCACATTCACCTCCGTAGTAGGATGGAGCCTTCGTGGGGATTTCAAGCAGTGGGAGGCAGTCAGCCCTCCTTTCCTGAACCCTCCACCTAGTGGCTAAGTGAAGGTATTTGTTTAGGATGGGGCGAATGTGAAGTCATGTCACGTGGTCAAGCAGCATCATAGCATCCCTGTCTTCACCTGAATTCTGAGTGTTCCTTGGTTGCTGGTATTGCTGATTAGGGGCTGTATCCTGCCTACTAAAGCCTTGATTCATTCCTGTAAGAGACATACCTCACTGAATGAGGAACCTCATTCATGATGAATAAATTCTTAACAAATAAATAAATCAAATAATTAGAACATCTCTACATAAAGGACACTGCACTTTTAAAACTGAATTGACTTCATTTAACTATAAGGTACACTTACAAATACAAATGATCTACTGCAAATATCATTTACATATTTTAAAATTACAAAACACAAAACCAGCAAAACCAACAAAAACCTTACACACACACACACACACACACACACACAACACACACACACACACACACAGTTATAAATCTTGTTTCTGAGAAATGTTTAAAGTTATAGTTCAACGGTCACCTCCATAGCCTTGCTGACCCTTCCAGGGCCCATCAGGCAATAGGTAGCAGTCAGGCCTCCTCTCCTGGAGTCGCCATCTAGGGACTGTCAGAATGTTCATGTTTACGGTTGGGACAGAGTGAAATTATGTGGCTTTAAAAAGAGGATGCAAGGTAGGATTCTAGATTCCATGGGCCCTATTTTAATGAACTGAAACGCATGTGGTTTTAGTGCATTCAGGGTTTACGCTTTTTTATTGCGTTAGCAAGGGACTGATTGCTAAGGTTTTGCCACTAGGCAGATCACAAATTAGTTTCTTGGTCAGCGTTGTTATCATTTTCAGTGCCAATATGATAAATATCATAATCAATGTGCGATCGATGCACCTGACCACACCTCAATTTACATCAACATGTCTGTGGGTGCACCAGCTCATTTGCTATTTAGACGACGCAGGCACCTGGCAGGATCATATTCACTGCGTTGCCCATAAACTAGGAAAACATTGCTACAGTATGTGTGTCGCGCCACAATACACTGGACATAAGGTGGAGCCCCAAGTCTCTCCCCTTCACAGTTACTGTATATTACAAGTAAAGTCTGCAAACATACATATACTGTATGTTATATAGTCTGAGAGTTTGCTCTCGAGAAATCAATATGCTTAAAATGATTCCACAACATTCACCTCCATAGAAGTGTGGAGTTTTCCATGAAGTGGCAGGCAGTGGGAAGTTGACCCTCCACTCCTGAGGTCTCCACCTAGAGACTGTGAGATGGTTTATACAGTATTTAGAAGGTTTATATTTCTATTTTATTTATGTGTGTGAAGTTATACAATGCAACCATGTCTTATCCCTCTGAGATTACCTGGTATGTGGACATTCCTTGGCTGCCGGGACATGGCCTTGGTGGTTAGATCTTCGCTGCTAAAGCTCTGATTGAGACCTATAAGAGTGAAACCCTTTATAGACAAGACGAGACAAAATGCCACAGAGGAGTTGATCTGAACAAAACAAAAACATCTCCTTCAGTTTATCATATAATAAAAAAACACTGCAATACAAGTGCACTCCAGACAACTCCTTCCAGCTTCATAAAATCGTACGGTAGTCATCACACACACACACACACACACACACACACACACACACACACACACTTCCATGGTTGTCTCCTAACAGAACAGTATTAATAATATTAAGTCTGGTCCCACAACTGGCATGACAGCTGTGTCTCTGCTTTCTGGTGTGACCTTTTGGGGGCTGTGATGGTGGCAGTTCAACACCCCAGGCGTCGGCGATCTGCGCCAGCAGCAGGCAGGTGACCCGGCGATGGGCCACAGCGTTCCAGTGCACCCCGTCCCTCATCCGGTGCTGCAGGCTGAAGCGGAACTGGAAGTGCAGGTCCAGCACGTCCAGGCCGTACACACTGGCCAGCTTGGCGCTGCAGTAGTTGGCCTCGATGATGTCAAAACGCAGCGACGGGCCAATCTCTGCTACCTAAGGGTAAGGAGTCACACCTCTAAACAACTCTGTCTCGATCAATGTTTTAGCTTTACAAAGTTTTGAGTGATACAAGGAATGAAGGATGAAATGTGTTACAATATCAAATAGAATTGAATTAAAAAAAACTTTGTTAGGTTCAGGACAATGGATTTTTTCAAGGTCTTTTGCAGGTATTGAAGAAACGTAAACATAACCAAAATCTAGTGTATGTAGACATATAACTTTCAGAACATTACATACAACTGGATAACTGAAGCTTACGGACGTAATGAAAATGGCAATATAAATTTTGTCTAAATCATTCCTGTATGTTTGTGTGAACAAGACCATTAGAATGCATATTTGAGAGCGTCTACCTCTGGCACCAAAAAGCCTCCAATAATGGTTTCACCCAGTGGCATGGTGAGGTTCCAGATGATCAAAGCCTCCTCTGGGAGGATGGCTCTCAGCCTCTCAAAAAATGTGGTCAGATTGTTCAAGTAGTCGGGCTCCCACCGTCGTCCATATCTAAGTGGACATTAACAAAGAACATGTGTGAAACGGTCAGGTCAAACACTCTGAAGAGACACTTTATGATGGCAGACCGCATGGCGCTGAATACCTGGAGACGTCCCACACACAAGAGTTGACGATGACCAAGTCGGGTTTGAGACCATTTTCAAAGTCTTCCAAAACTCTCCGCATATACTCAGAATAAACACGAGTGATAAAATAGAAGCGTACAAGGTGGTGGTCTGAAGTGTACTCTCTGACCTCCTTGTACTGAGTGCCATTGGACATCCGTCCTTTCCTGCCACCCTCAAGAAGATCGTCATTCTCAAAATGCTCCTCTCCCTGGGAATACACAGATATGCAGTGCATTCAGAAAATGTTCAGACACCTATGGTCTATGGGTCTATGCAAAATTGTTTTAAATGCTTAAGTTGAACTTGATGCATTTTTGTTATATGCTTTCACAAGGAAAACAGGCCAGGGCTTGTTTGAGTGAGCACATTTCACACGTTTAACACACATTCAAAAACAGACCATTCTGCCCTGCTCTTTTAGGCTGGGTGAACCCTGCCTGACCTGCCGGCGAATTTGGATTTCATCCGTCTCCCCTGCTTCCTGTCCACAACCTTTGGGCCTAATTACAAACTAGCTTATCCAAAAGACGCACCCGGATCGTTGGTCTCATTGGTTGGTGTACGGAGTCATTTGAGCAGTAGGCCTAAATATAAAGTGCAAACTCCCCAGAATAATGTGCAGGCTTAAAAGATTGAGCTTAGTATGGTGATGGCCAGAATGGTGATAGCCTCAAAGCAAAATTGTTTTAAATGCTTGACTTCATGCATTTTTGTTGCTTTTCTAGCCAGGAAAAGAGGCCAGGCGGGTTGTTTGGGCGAGGACATTTCACACGTTTAACACACATTTAAACATAAAAACATTTAAAAGCAGGACCATCTTGCTCTAGCTCTCTCCTTCCACCCAATCATCTGCATGATGAACTTGACTGACATATGATATCATCATAGCCCAAACTCCTCTTCTGGAGAAGACATGCAAGAATATATTTCCACTTAAAACACAGAATCCCCCATGTGCCTTATCGGGATTAATAGCAGGCCTACAGCTGAAACATTACCTTGGTCTTGAGTTGAGACTGGGACAGGTAGCTGTCTTTCTGTAATAGCAGCACGAGGTCTTTATATACCCCACGCTGAACTGGAGGAGAAAATATAGTGGTTTATTAGCAAGGTGTGTTGCGTCATGTTTGAGCTCTGACATTTTAGACCTTAAGCTTTGTGGTTTGGTAGGCTACTTACATGAGCTACCCAGAACAACAACAAATTTGTTGTGGAGGAGGCCGCTGGCTTGCTGATGGGTCACATGTGGAGTCTTCATAACCATTGCTCTATTTTAACAAAATGCAGAAATAAACGGCGTGTTTTCCAGCTAGACGAATAATAGGACTAAAATGCTATATGTTCCTGTCGTGTATGTATCACCTATCAATTTAAATGTAGCATTACTTGACCATAACCTACCTCCACTCATGCAAGCACGCCAAGCTTCAGAAAAACGGATTTGAAACGGAATTTAAAATGCTGCGACTGCAGCGTCCGAAGCTGTCAAACAACCGCTTGGTAAAATCAACGATGCTGAGGACTAATCCGACATCTGTTTGCTGAGTTTAATATTTCATCATCCAATCTCATTTAGATCAGCCTATCTGTCGTGGTTTGGAAAGCCTTCAGCTGATTGCACCGACAAGTAGGCTAGGCCTATCGTATGCGCGTCAGTTTTGAAGGTTTCAGCGCCTCACTTGATTTGCTCAACATCACCTCCATTGACAAACCGATATTTTATGTAGGCCTAAGCCTAATCTGAATTGTATTTTCACAGAACCTCGGCATTGACATTGTTTCAGCTTCAGCGACTTTTCCATTTACTCGATAGCGCCACAGACAGCTCTTGTCAAACTGAGCAACAATCGATTAATTTTATTTAAAGGTTGGAACGAGAAATGCAGCAATATTGCCTATACTACTTTGATAGATAGATGTAATGTATAAGTTTAACATGGTTACTCTATTGTGATTCCCTTTTGTGTTCACACAACTTTCATGTTTTATGGCTATCTCCGTAGCCTAGTCTAGCCTTTCTTTTAGGTCTATGAGCCTACTTCCAAATGTAAGATTCGAGGCCTACTTCCAAATGTAAGATTCGGATGTTGACGTCACTGCCAGTATCCTATTATGATGTAATGGTGCCACACAAATTATTGCTGCACGTAGAGATCTATTCAGTCGGTGCTGATTCGGCAAGGAGTATGGTAGGCAAGCATTTTGTAGTAACTAACAGCATGGTGTTTGAAAAATTTACATTATGTATATAATTTATTGATTATTATTATTATTACATTGTATATATCTAAATGTTAATAATATTATTAATAGTAATAATGCTTAAACACGTTACATTATAATATATATATATAGCCTATATATAGCCTAATTATAATTATGTATTATAAAATGTAATAATTATATATGTATAATGTAACTATATCATATTATCATATTGTAAAATGGACGTACAAAAGGACGTACAGTGGCATCTATAAATATTGAATATAAATAAAATAAAATTAACACAAAATTAACAGTTTATAGGCTAGTATAGTCATGACCTAATTGAAGATTATAAAATCTCCAGTCAGCTGTTTTGCAGTTATTCAGTGCACAAATCTGTCAAATACGTAGGGAAAAAACCCAGGTAGCTCTTCTTAAACTGAAATATCTTAGTCAATTGAATTTATCTCACACCATAATGTCAAGACAAATAAGTTGATTTGTTGTTTTGTTATAGGGAGGTAGTTAACAATCCCTGATGCCAATGTGAAGGAATTCCGCCATGGCAGAACCCTCCACCCGGCCAGGAGCCAGTGGGACATTCACTCGGCGAAAACTGGGTGAAAAGGTAGGTTTACAGTACTCATTTTCTTGATTGTTACACAGGAACGGGTCTTCAAAAGGGCTGTAAGGTTGCCATGGTGATGGTAGGGTAATCATTATGCTATATGAAGTGGTTCTATGCTAGTTGCTAAGGTAATGATGTCATAGTAGTGGTTGCTAAGGTAATTGTATAGTAGTAATGATGTCATAGTAGTGGTTGCTAAGGTAATCGAGAGTTGCTATGGTAATTATTATGCTATATGAAGTGGTTGATGGTTGCTAGGATAATCATGGTGGTTGCTATGGCAATTGCCAGGTTGACATTATCATAGTGGTTGCTAGGGTAGTCATAATGGTTACTATGGCAGTTGCCAGGTTGACATTATTGCAATGGTTGCCAGGGTAGTAGAGATGGTTGCTAGGGCAGTCATAATGGATCTTATGTTAAATAAAGTGGTTGATTTGCTGGATGCTAATCGTGTTGGTTGCTAGGGTAGCTGAAATGGTTACTAGGGAGTTGGAAAGGTAGTCATAGTGGTTACTATGCTAAATAAAGTGGTTGCTATGCTGATTGCTAGGGTAGTCATAATGGTCATTATGTTAAATAAAGTTGATATGCTGGATGCTGTGGTAATCATGTTGGTTGTTAGGGTAGTTGAAATGGTTACTAGGGTCTTTGCAAGGGTAATACTATTCTAAATAAAGTGGTTGCTATGCTGGTTGCTAGGATAGTCATAATGGCTATTATGTTAAATAAAGTGGTTGATATGCTGGATGCTGGTAATCATGTTGGTTGCAAGGGTAGCTGAAATGTTTACTAGGGTGTTGCACGGGTAGTCATATAATAGTTTCATATAAAACAGACATGCATAGTATGTTCTTTAAAAGTGTATACTGGCACCTGTACAAATAACCAATTGGTTGCTATGGTAGCTGAAATGGTTACTAGGGTGTTGCAAGGGTAGTCATAGTGATTACTATGCTAAATAAAGTGGTTGCCATCCTGGTTGCTAGGATAATCATGTTGGTCCCACCCCCTTAGTTAGGCTACAGTTGTTAAGTCCGACAAACTCACACTGTACTAAAAACACTGTAATGATCATACTGCACAGTGTACACCTGGCTTTTACCCAAGCACACCAGTGTGTGAAATGGCACGTGCCATTGTAAAAAAATGTTTAGCGCATTAGTCTTCAGCCAGTGGAGGCAGTGTTTTCAGTTTGAAAACACTGCCTCCACTGGCTGAAGACTAATGCGCTAAACATTTTTTTTTTACCTGTATGGTTGAGTGGTATGGTCATGTCCATTTCCCTTGTCAGTTTAACGTTTTCATGCAGATTAGATTAGATAGTGGATTATTGTTAGGGTAATGTTAAGGAGTCGCACAACGGATCGCATAGCAAAGACCCTAGTGAAAGTGCACTGAAATTAGGGCTGGGTGATATGGCTGTATCATGATGTAAGTGTTTCATATAGGTTGATATCGATAATTATTTTGTAAACATTGTATGACCTATTTAAAATAAGGACCAGGGAAGAATACTACATTTAAACATTGTAACATTTTTTTAAATGTAAACATTCATTTAAACTTAACCTTCCTCTGATTGTAGGCAAGGAAGCATGTGCTTGGCTATGTGATATGCCGCTGCCTGGGTCATGTCTTTATGGCATTTAGATGCACGGCTCCAGACTAACCTTTTGCGTTGGTTGCACTGGTATGCCTTTTTTTTTTTAGGTGTACCAGCACAAAAACGGCAAAAGGTCACCTTTTTAATCGCTCTCATATAACGTGAATGATGTTTTCTTTTTAACAACAATAAGGTGTAGAAAAAGCTTGTCTTTATAACACAATATATCAAGAGCACAACAGCTAGCCCAGCTTCTTAGCCACTATGCAATGACAGCCCTTGTATCATATGAAAAGTATGGAAATGCCATTCAAGGTCACTACAAAGCCATGGTAAGGTGTTCAAATTTGGACAGTAAAAGTGGGTACGAAGCCTCATTGAATGTTGTGTCGGAAAACCTGTTATTTGTTATTTACAAGAATTTGTATACATATTTTCTTTCTTTCACAGCTTTATCAGGAATCATGTGATTTCAATCTCCGGGACCCAAATTGCAATTTAATGGAAACAACATATCACAGTTTACATGATCCCCACCTTAAGAAGCATGTTTACTGCAAACATGTCCACAGTAATCTCAAGAAAAGACACTTGATTACTAGTGATGATATGGTATGACCTCTATTTTCTCAAGTTTATTTTATTGTTAAGTTTTACGTTGCGTCATGAGTATTTCCTTAATTGTCATGTTATTGGAATATATTTACATATTAATCAGGTTTGCCTAATCGTGTAACTTGTAGGTAGTATGCTCTCACAAGGAATACAGAATGTACCGTGATTATGTGGATGATATCAACAATGACAATCAAAACAACCAACAGGTAAAGATCCATTTATTGTGATTGTTTTGTTCACATAATGCAATTATAAAAGTAGAAAATCCACGCACATCCTATTCAACCTGGGTGCCGGAACTTCAAAAAGGCCATACAAAAAAGGATAAAAAGTCCGCACACCAGTATAGCTCCCAGTGATAATTTATTGAAAACATAAGGTGTTTAATTCCAGTTACAGGAAACACTTAACTATTATTCCATTTATAGAGGGAAAGACAGAGAAGGTTTCTTGAGATGGAAGAGCAGGGTCTGATTTCAGACAATGTGACTGGGGAAGATATAAGAACCTTCCTACAAACAAATGAGCTCCCAAGACATGATGGACCGCAACAGCAGCATGGACTGGAGTAAGAAAAATATACTTACATATGACTATTGAGTGATGTAGGCCTACTGTATATGAACCACAAGGTGCCATTTTAAGAACAGAAACCATTTTTGTCGTACTATTAATGAAAATTCTGAATTACTCATTATGAAATGGAACATGTAATTTCCCAAGGCAAATGAAAAAACCCACAAAGACGTCAATCAAAGAAAACGATGGACTCTTGAATGGAGAAAAACTTCCGAGTATAATGGTAAGAACAGCTTTACATTTTTTGAAGAAATATAATCTGACAAGAAAGCATAGTTTTGCGGTGATTTTACAGTATTTTCCTAATAGTCTAATACAAAAAAGGATTAAAATAGTAAATTGATGATTGTTTTTTCTCCATCAACGACACTGATACAGCAGACATCTGCAAGAGAGAGAACACGGCTACATTTAAATGAAAATGAGATAAAACACAAATTAAACAGAAACAGGTACATGAGAGACATCCAGCAGAAATGGAGACAAAGGGTGAGATAGTTGGCCATTACTGTATACGTACATATTATTACAGTAATGTGTTGCTCTAGCCATGTCCTACAATCCCTAATATTTCCTCTTTTTTTACAGGAAATGAGTATCTCTGAACACAGAGCTGCTGCACAGCAGGCAGAAGTGGACAGGATGACGGAAAACTTGGAGGATTTGAGGAGGTTGAGGGTACACACAAAGAATCAAACAAAACTTCTTAATCAAGTGTTTGGTACATCAACCCCAGGTAAGTGCCTTTAAATATTCACATTCGAGGCCACTCAGAGCGAAATCAAGCAGACGCTCTGAAAAACCAAGCACCTCACTGTGAACGGCCCCTTAACCTGCATTCCATATTATCTTCTGCGAAAAAAACCTGCACGCCCAGATCCCAAAACAGTTTTTCATCTACGTTCAGGGGAGTTGGGTGGCCATCCCTCCTTATGTATGAGGCCATGAGGGTGCTTAGTACACTCATCTGAGAAATAGGCTATGTTAAGGGACACATCAGTGTACCCAGATTTTCTCTTTATTACCAGAGCTTGAAGAAATGTATAACAATACTTAAAGGGATAATCCGGAGTGAAATGCACTTTAGATCAATTTTTCGGACTATTGGGAGTACATACGTTGAGTTGACACCAAAATCATGTAATTCGGATGTATTTTGAGAAAGTTCGAGTTCACCGTTTTTAGTCAAAACTCGTTAGCCTGGAAGTGACCGGGGCAGGTCCTTTCGCCACTATAAAACGCTATTTTTATACCTCTTCTACTGTTCCAAACAACACTACACTTACGTGGTAGTGAGTAGAGGGTCCCTAAAGCCAAACCGAAGTATCCCCACGTCTTTATGTGGTCGGATAGAGAGTCCAGAATGAATTTAATCGAGTCAGTACCCAGACCCGGCTCCAGGGGGGGGCAAAAGGGGGCGGTGCACCCTCAAACAAAAAAGGTGCCCCCTCAGTTTTACTTGGCCTAATCCTAACTGTAGTCTTTTACGATTGAGAGTGCCCCCCTGAAAATCTCAAATGCCCCCTTTATCACTGCTCTCTGCAGCCGGGTCTGTCAGTACCTTTCCGGAAATGTTAGTAAAGTGTTGTTGAAGCGTTGCGCTGCTGCCGCCGCGACATTTCCGGAAGGTACTGACTCGATTAAATTCATTCTGGACTCTCTATCCGACCACATAAAGACGTGGGGATACTTCGGTTTGGCTTTAGGGACCCTCTACTCACTACCACGTAAGTGTAGTGTTGTTTGGAACAGTAGAAGAGGTATACAAATAGCGTTTTGTAGTGGCGAAAGGACCTGCCCCGGTCACTTCCAGGCTAACGAGTTTTGGCTAAAAACGGTGAACTCGAACTTTCTCAAAATACATCCGAATGACATGATTTTGCTGTCAACTCAACGTACTCCCAATAGTCCGAAAAATTGATCTAAAGTGCATTTCACTCCGGATTATCCCTTTAAAAACAATACTTGAAAGGAGTACAGATAGACGTAGACATAGAAGTATAAGGTTAGCCACTACTGACAAAGATGCCACAAAATTCAATTCATTGGCAACATTACCATTAAAGGGATATTCCGCCATTTTTGGAAATACGCTCATTTTCCACCTCCCCTCGAGCAAAACAATCGATATTTACCTTGTTCCCGTTCATCCAGCCATTCTGTGAGTCTGGCGATACAACTTTTAGCTTCTGCCTAGCATAGATCATTGAATCGGATTAGACCATTAGCTTCTTGCCTGCTAGCTTCATGTTTAAAAGTGACTAAGATTTCTGATCATTTTCCCATTTAAAACGTGTCTCCTCTCAAGTTAGAAAGTGCAATAAGACCAACTGAAAATGAAACCTGGCGTTTTTCTAGGCTGATTTGACATGGAACTACACTCTCATCTGGCGTAATAATCAAGGCAACTTGCAAACGTACCATAGGCGCAGTGATATCGTACGCAGCATCTGAAAATAGTCCATAGACAACAAGCAGTAGTAGTGCCAGTAGCTGCAAGTTGCCTTGATTATTACGCCAGATGAGAGTGTAGTTCCATGTCAAATCAGCCTAGAAAAACGCCAGGTTTCATTTTCAGTTGGTCTAATTGCACTTTCTAACTTGAGAGGAGACACGATTTAAATGGGAAATTACCAGAAATCTTAGTCACTTTTAAACATGAAGCTAGCAGGCGAGAAGCTAGTGGTCTAATCCGATTCAATGATCTATGCTAGGCTGAAGCTAAAAGTTGTATCGTCAGACTCACAGAATGGCTGGATGAACGGGAACAAGGTAAATATCGATTGTTTTGCTCGAGGGGAGGTGGAAAATGAGCGTATTTCTTAAAATGGCGGAATATCCCTTTAAGGTTATTATGTCTGTCTGAAACCTGCACAAAAGAAACAATCTGAATGAATAATAATATAATGATATAAATAATATATTAGAATATAATGCTATTATAATATTAATAATATTTTAAAAATCATAATGAAATATAATTAGATGTTTGTTAACTGAATGGACAAAGCTACCCAAAGGACTGTCATTCAATTACGAATTATTTTATATTTTTTGCAGGAAAATCACCACAGAAAATTACCGTTCCAAGGAGGCCCTTACTCAAACCTCTTGCTCCTTTATCCGCCAGGAGACATGACATAACTAGCCAGGTAGAGTATACAGATACTGATTTACTTTTCATAGAGTTCAGATGCAAAAGCCTCTAAAAGCCACTTTTGTCAAAAATGAGATAATGATGGTGAGTGAATGCTCTTCTCATATAGTGTAAGTTAATTAAATAATATTGGTTCAAAACTCACTTAATATCATTCTCTTCCTCGTCTGAAATATTGATTTGTAGGCGAAACCCTATAGGAGCCTGATGCAAAATGCTCATTTAAAAGAAAAGTGGTCAGACGGATTTAGAGGCCTTTGCATCTGAACCCTCATAATGCCACTTGTTTTATCTTTTTACTGACCTCTGAATGAATTATGGTAGTTAATACCTTAATATCTGGTTTCTGTATGGCAGACATCTTCACCAGACACCAAATTGCTGTCCCCATCGGTAAAGCCAAAATTGCCTGGTCTTGGCAAAGTGAAGATGCCGACGACCAACCAACTTGATCCCGAGGCCAATAAGAAGGCTAGAAACGGAGTGCATACTGCCACCAGAAGACCGTCTATACCCAGCTTTTATCCAGTAATTGCAGATGAAGTAATGCAATATCTTACGTCACCAGCATGTAAGGAGAGGATAACTCAAGCAGTGAAGGATGAGCTCAAACGTTCTCTTCATGGAAATTACCTTACTTCATCAAATCTGAATGTGGGGCCTGAGGAAAGAAGAGCTATAAGGAACATGTTCAAAAAAGTATTCAAGGAACTGACTCATATACTGTCGAGAGAACACATTCTTTCCCTTTGGCCGAATGAGACAACAGGGGCCTCCCCTGACCACGATACTCTCAGTCAAGTCAATGCAGCTGCATTACAACTGGTTGAGACAGTGTTTACTGAAGTCAAGGAACAACTTGCCACTAAAATAAGGCAGGAATCTCCAAGGAGGGGAGTTAGTCCACTGGGCAGTCAGACAGCAATAAGAGCTGTATGCACATCATTGGAGGATATGAAAATTACCCTGGGGAATGAAATGTCCATCGCCTCTGCCAATGGAATGTTGCTGTCTGAGAGTTCTGAAAAAGCAGAAGTTGATCCAGAAATGTCAAATGCGAGCCATTTTGGGAGATCACATAATGTTTCTTCAGCATACAATGGCATCAGACCAGAGAGATGCTCAAGATTTCCTGAGACTGAAACTGAAATTGTTACACATCCATCCTCTAGCACAGTGACAATTGAGGAACACAGGGCAGTCTCCTCTAAAGACGACAAACCCTCAACATCCAACACTAACTTCATTGATCTTGATGCATTGGCAGGTTTTACCAAAAGGATTATTCTTAAGCCTACAAATGTCAGCACATCTCAAGGAGTTAATACTGTGGCAAATGTCTCTCTCAGTGATATTGGACTGTCATGCCATCAAAAAAATAATGAGGACACTCCTCTGTATCATAAAGCTAAACAGTCTTCCTCCGATAGCGCAGTTGTTCAAAGTCGGGTGGACACCATGACTGAAGCCACTGCTGCTCACAGTGGCTTAGAAGCTTTCAAAACGGGAGGATCTCAATCAGTCATCTTACAGGAGGCTAAAATATCTTCACTAGAGATGTTTTCAAATGAGGTTGAGATGCTGGCAGGTGCTGGTTGTGCTCTCTCTGGTTCCTCATCTGCCACAAGCAGCCTGGAAGTTCTCAAGACTGAAGATTTTCTATCAGTTATCTTCGAGGAAGCAACACTAGAGATGACTGCAGAAGAGGTTGAGACACTAGCAGGTGCTGGTGCTGCTCTCTCTGGGTCTCCATCCCCCTCTAGCAGCCTGGACGTTTTTGAGACTGTAGAAGAGGTTGAGATGCTGGCAGGTGCTAGTCCTGCGCTCTCCAACGCTTCTTCCTCCTGTGGTTTAGAGGTTCTCAAGACTGAAGAATCTCTATGGGAAGGTGAGGTCTCTTCACTAGAGAGCTCTTCAAATGAGGTTGAGACGCTGGCAGGTGCTGGTGGTGCTCTCTCTGGTTCCTCATCTGCCACAAGCAGCCTGGAAGTTCTCAAAACTGAAGATTTTCTATCTGTTATCTTCGAGGAAGCAACACTAGAGATGTCTGCAGAAGAGGTTGAGACACTAGCAGGTGCTGGTGCTGCTCTCGCTGGGTCTTCGTCCCCTTCTAACAGCCTGGAAGTTTTCAAGACTGTAGAAGAGGTTGAGATGATGGCAGGTGCTAGTCCTGCACTCTCTGGTGCTTCTTCCTCAAATGGTTTAGACGTTTTCAAGACGGGAGGATCTCAATCAGCCATCTTACAGGCTACAACAGAGATCTCTTCAGAAGAGGTTGAGATGCTGGCAGGTGCCAGTTACAGTGCTCCCTCTGTTGCTTCATCCTCTCCCTGCAGTTCTCAGCAATCTCGATCACAAGAGACTCAATTGAAAGTGCCTAGTTTAACTCTTACAGGCTTAGATACCAACAGAGTCTATACTGCCACCAAAACCCAATCTTTGTCCTGCCTTTATCCAGCTATTGCAGACAAAGTAAGTCAATATTTTACAACATCATCATTTAAGGACAGGATCACTCAAGCAATGAAGAACGAACTCAAACGAGCTTTTTCTGCAAAAGAGTTGTCGTCCACACCACAACCAAAGCTGGGACCTGAGGAGAAGATAGCTATAAGGACCATGCTTAAAACAGTATCAAAAGAACTAAACACTTTGATGTCAAGAGAACACATTCATTCCCTTTTGTCGGTTGAGACGGCTGCTTGCGGCTCACCTGAGCATGATGTTCTTCTTCTTCTTCAACTCAATGTAGCTGCATCACAACTAATTGAGGCAGTGTTTAGTGAAGTTAAGGAAAACCTTGCCACTAAAATAAGTCAAGAATCTTCAAAGAGGGGAGTGTCTCCATTGGCCAGTCAGACAGCAATGAAAGCTGTATGCAGGTCTTTAGAGGATCTAAAAAAGACTTTGATTGGGGATGACATATGTGTCTCCTCTGCCAGTGGAGTACAGCTGTCTAAGAGTTCTGAGAATGCAAATGTTGTTCCTGAAATGTCAAGTGCAAACATGCTACCTGAAGCAAGGACTCCGTCAACAATTTCTCTCGGTTCTCAGACACCACATACTGCCACTAAGAGTGTGTCACTTCCCAATTTTTATCCTATTCTTGCCAGTGAAATTCTTCAACATTTTTCTTCAACACCTTTTAAGGACCATGTTCGTCAAATATTGAAGAAAGAATATAAACATTCGCAATCTATGAATGACATACCATCAGGACTACAACAGAGACAGGAGTCAGAGGAGAAGTATTTTACAAGGGACATGCTACGACTCGTACGTAGTGAGCTAGTTGCTTCAATGTCCAGACAAAATGTCTCCATGTCGCCTGAGACTACTCCAAGGCCTTCCTCGGCACCTGAGGATGACACACTCCAACTGCTTAATGCAGTTGCAATAAAACTTATCAAAAGTGTTTATGGTCAAGTCAAAGAAAAACTGACTGCTGCACTCAAACAAGAAGCTCCAAAGAGGGGGTTGTCTCCTTTGGCTAGCCAGACAGCAGTTAGTGCTGCATGCAGAACACTGAATTTCATCGAAAGGACTCTCATAGATGGGGCTAGAAGCCCATCCACCTCACTATCACAACTTCAACAGAGCAAGGATTTTGGAGTGGAGGCGGCCTCTGATGAAACCTTGCAGGTAGAACATCCACTGTCCAGTATTGATACAGTTACTGATGGAGAGTGGATATCATCTTCTAAACTAGACTTTATTTCTATATGTCTGGCTTCATCGGTGTTAGATATGGTGTATCAAGATGACAGTGCAACTAATTCAAAAACATCTTTGAATGAGCTTGAAGCAAAGAGTTATTCATCAGTGTCTATTATTGCTCCCTCTAAACCAACATGCCCTGCTAATAAAAGGTCATTTCGAGCAAGGAAGTGGTCATCATGCTCAGCCTTTCAGAAGCCTGTAGACATTGATCAAACCACTGCAGTTTGCAGCAAAAGCCTTGAGGTTTTGCCCAGGACTGAAATGACGAGTAACAATGAGGACCGACTCGAAAGCTCATCAAGCGGGCCAAAGTCCATGTCTTCAAGTATCTCAAGTCTCGAAGAAAAGAGAAGCCATGTCTGTTCACCTGTTCCACATAAGGTAATTGCCTCGAGATCGGTCACGAATGTCAGGGAGGGACTGCAAATAGACTACACAATGCAGCCTAAACCTCCATGCAAAAGTGCTCAGTCTCTCCAAACAATACCAGTTGGAACCACCAAAACTTTGGGCAAGAGGAGAGTGAGATTACACACCATCTTCCGCAACCCTGAGTTCTCGGATGAGGAGTCCAGCAACACATCTTGCTCAGCTCCTGAGGACCTCCACACATCTTCCTCCGAAGAGGACAATTGAGCTCTCACCAAAGGCATTCCAAATAGACTCACAGAAAAGTATTTTATGCATTCCCTTTATCCCATGTAATAATAATAATACAAAAATACTTACGCATTAAAAATAAAAATATTCATGCATTCTATCCACTGTCTCCTGTCCCATGGTTTCATGAGGTTTCATTTTTCTCCACATCTTTCCTAAACTTCATGACATTTTCCAACAAGTAGAAAAGAAAGGCCGTAGGGCAGAAAATCTAACCTTACATTTCCCCAGGTTTCCCATCCCATTGTCAAGTGCTGCATGCAACATGTGAATTCATTAATTATTAATTTGCTGGTCAAGTTTAGAAAATTATTATTATTATTATTTTTTTTTAGATATACATTCTTAAAACCCCATATATAAGCAGTGGTGAAAAAATAACTTAAGAATGCTTTTTCTATCATCATGATTGGTCAAGCCTGTTCACACTGACACTTTTTTTTTTTTTTTAGCTCGGGGCACTCAAATTCACTTTCCTATGGAACAGTGCAACTGACCATTGCAAAACGCCTCACGTTTATGAAAGTGGGGCGTAAACAGAAAAAAAATAGGCTTCTGAAAATGTGAGCCGCTCAAAGTTACATTTTCAGCATTTGAGATTGCACGTTTTTTTTTCCCCAACAATGGGTCTTTGCTTAGCTGCCTACCTTGGCAATTTAGCTAAATAGAACACATCAACAACATGATATGATAGAATCATGGCAACAACATGTACATAAGCAATTTCTACCTTGCATGTTTAACACCGACTGCTTTGGAATACTCATGTTTTGCAGGTGAAAAGGCATGTCAGTGTGACTGCAGCCATAAGGGTTGATACAAATGAAGCCCCATGACAAAACATACACAACTTTAAAAGTTGCTCAACTGCCCAGTAATTTATGTAAAAATGAACACATTAACCAAACTAAGACATACATGCCTGCCTTCTGGCTGAACCGTCAGGGACACTGGATGGCAAACTGACTCGGAGAGGAGGAGTGTGTGTGTGTGTGTGTGTGTGTGTGTGTGTGTGTGGGGGGGGGGGGGGGGGGGGGGTGGACTATCATTAGGTAGGCCATGGGTGCCTCTCATTCAGCGTTTATACGTCCTCCCTCGCTCCTCAGGCCTCGATCCTCACTGATCTACATAAAGAGTGATGGGGCAAAAACAATGGGATAGTCTATCCAGTGTTAGTTATAAATCAGTGGGAACACCCCTCGAGGATCGAGGAGGCATGTTGAGAAGCACCTTGAGTGTGTGTGAGAGCTCGGTGAGGCTCTGAAGCAGGTTGGAGTCATCTTTAGACAGAGGTGGGGGAGGGACAGTCAGGCCAAGTCCACAAGCACCAAAACGATCTTTTCCCCCCAGTCTTCCCTGGCATCGTTTCAAGAATATTTGCGTAAACGGATCCATCTCAGTATGCAGGTATGCCTTTTAATTACTTTATCATAGCCATTTCTCAGATGCTTTGTTGCTGGCTATGTGTAGGTGTCTTTTACCTTTTCAAACAGATACTGTGTCTGGTTGCATTATTTTGTGTAAAGGTGCTTTGGCCACAATGTTTTGAAGAAGTCACACCAGAGTCCTGGGCAGCTGAGATTAACAGACAGTTTTAAAAATAAATCATGACAAAAAATACGATACGAATAAAAAAGACGGGTCATAAACACATATCACAGGATCCATTCATCTTGGCTATACAGAGTAGAGATATCTGAAATATTAAACAAAGTAATTCTACCAGTCTTAATGCTGTTGCAACTGCAGTGACATTTCAGTATTTTAGTCATGCTGCCTTCCTCCTCAAAATTCAGGAAGACAGATAACAGTAGCACGCCTTCCTGTTCTACCTTGCTGTGATGCGTGCAGAGAAGAGTGTGCAGAGGTGTTGGGAACATTTATGAAAATCCAGATGTTTGTGAGAGATACAGCATAAACCAAGACAAAAGGACACTGATAGTTTAAGTCATACTGTATGCCCCAGTGGGTGTCAACTGCTGTAGGAGAGAGTTCAGCTCAGCTCAAGTACAGGTCTCCCAGGGTTGAGGGTAATTACAAGAGATGAAGGATTAGCTAAACTGATATTTTTACAAGGAACCAAATTGGTCTAAAACCGATTAAGAAGGCAGGTTCCATCTGTGATAGCAATGTTCAATACCGGGCCTTCTGAGTGGGTATTAGAAATACTACTCATTCCTAACTGTGGGTCAGTGTGGCATTCAAAAATGAGCTTGAAGCCATTATTTTAAGTAAAGCAACTTCATTGTGTTGCTTTATGTTAGTGAAGTAGAGTTTGCATCATTTTGGACATAACCATAACCATAAACACGCCGCTGCAATTTCCCACTGTTGCCTTTCCTTTGAGTCACCAATGTGTATGAATTGTGCAGTTGAAAATGAACTTTCTTTTCTTTTACTCTGCTGTTGTACTGTACATTGACAGTATTAAACTAACTCTAGCTAAATGTGATTGTATAGGTTTCCTGTACATGGACTATTACAGTAGTCTTTAAAGCTTTTTCTCAATGGATATCTCCAATGGAGTTCTCTCCCACACTACCCACTCTCTACGGCTACTCTATCCTGCCCCTCCTTCCCCTCCCCCTCCTCCTCCTGCCCCCTCCCTGAGCAGCAGCTCCTTGGCCAAGTCGGGCCGTCCGGCGCGCACCAGGCAGCGGGCCAGCAGGGGCGCCTTGGGTGTGTGGGAGGGGAGGCTCCTGCGCCACAGGCCCAGCACGTGGAAGGCCTGCTGGGGCAGGCTGTGGGCGGGCGCCCTGAGGCGCGCCAGCTGCACCGCGCTCCGCTTCACCCGCAGCGCCAGCAGCAGCAGCGCCGCCTCCTCCTCGCACAGCTCCTCACACAGCCACGCCAGCAGCTCGTCAGAGAGAGAGTCTGAGACACACACACACACACACACACACACACACACACACACACACGCACACAGAGAGAAAGAAAGAGAGAGAATAGAGATTAGTATTCAGACAAGATTCAGACGGTTTCCTGTATAATCTAGTCCTACTCCTAAATTAAAAGCTTTTGTCAGTGATGTTCATTGAAGTTTTCTTTTAGTTTAGGACTAGGCTTGATCCATGCATTTTAAACCAGCCTTCATCATTTATTAGTTCCAGTTAAAGCTATAGTGGCCTATTTTATCCATTCTATGTTCAATACATTTAATGTAATATTTGTGTCTTTGCCAATGAAGCCAGCAGAAACAAAAACAGTCTGTCAGCATAAGGCCAGATATAGCAGTATCCACAGGCTGTCTTAGTGAGATCGCATACTCCATTAGTTGCTTTATAAATGTTGTTTTTGTGAAATAATATTTACGAATCTCACCGTAATGTGTGTGTGGCATCACTTTTGCACTTGCTAGCCGACTGGTTATTCTCAGTTTCTGATCAATCAAAGGAAAAGTGAGACATATCTTTAAACATCAAAGATCAAGGTTGTCTTACAGGAAGAAGATGCTTAACATCTCCGTAATGACTTTGTTTAAATTACGAAGTTGCTCATGGTGTATACTGTACCTTGGGTAGAGTGAGAGAGAGTTTACACACAGGCTCCACTAGAGGGTGCTGTGGTGAAAGAACAGCTGTGTTATCCATCCAGAGCAGCTGGACTCTTGGGATCCGGTGAAAGACAGCTAAGCCTTTGTAGTGTGGAGAGCTGTAATTCCCAAATGGGTCCACCACGGTCAGTTTCAGATATTCAAAGCTCTTCCGTTGGTTGTGGAAGGTGATGGTCTTTGGAGACTTTGATCCTTGATCAGCTATAACACAACAAACATAAATATGTACTCTCAAGTTCATACATACCGTAGACCCCTCCGCCCCCATCACACACACACAAAAACACACAGTCACACATTTTAATGCCTGTTAGTACACTCAACACACCATTTAGTGCATAGCGTGTATCGTATCAGTATGAGAAGGCAGTGCGTGTGTGAGTACGTGTGTGCGTGCGCACGCGTGTGTGTGTGCAAGTGTGTGTGTGTGTGAGAGTGAGTGAGTGTGGTGTGGTGTGTGAGAGTGAGTGAGTGTGGTGTGGTGTGTGTGTGTCTGTGTCAGAGTACACGTTCATGCCCTGATGGGTCTGTTGTTAAGCAACTTCACTGGAATGCTAATACAAGTGTCAGCATGCTTGTGCACTGCATTCAAAAGTTCCTGGATCCGCTCTGAGTTAAGAAATTATTAATTGAAAATAGAGGTTTTGCAATGCCATGCAAAACAGTTTTGCGCTGTTTAATATTCTGGTATGAGTAATAATGTAAGATTTTGCAAAGTCTGAATACATGTGATGTGAATTAAGGCTGTCTCAGCTGTCTAAGGCTGACTTCTCAGCAACTTCTCATCAACTTTCAGAAAAGGATTGAGTTAGCTAGTTCTTTAGACCAAGGAACAACAGTGTAAAGTGGGGATGGGATATGGCATATCGGTCACTCATTTACATAACTAAAGTAGCTATACCTGACCTGACACCTGTGCACATACCTGTGATGTTCCCGTTGAAGCTCAGCAGCAGCTGGTCTCCCTCGCTCATGGCGATCTCCCCGGAGGGATCGGGCGGGCCGCAGTAGGCCTGGCCCTGGAGTTTGGCCAGCTCCCAGCTCAGGTCTCTGCTGGGCAGGGCTGCCACCACCACGCTGTGGGGGTCCTGCCTCTGACGCCGGAGAACAATGGTTACCATGACGCGGCGCACACTGTCCTCAATCTCCTCCACCATGGCACACAGATTGGAGGATCTAGTGGGGAACTGCAGACGCAACACTATTAGCCTAGAGGAGAGAGAGAGAAACAAGGACAACATCTTGACCACATTTTTACAGAGTTTAAAGATTAATTGTTAATGTGTTATGTTATGTTCTACTATTAGAGACGTGGAGGTCCTTGCTGTGAGATGCACCTCTCAAAGTGCTCCATCAGTTCAAAGGAAACCAGGCCGTTCTGCAGGTTCCTGATGGAGACATCATCTAGAACGTTCCACTGTTCCTCCTTCCAGCCCAACAGAATCAACTGTTCCTTGGCAAACTCTCTGGATGTTTTTACTGAAGCACTCACAGCCCTGGGTGCGTAAACACATATTCTACATCTCAACTGCAATAAACACATACATGCACAACACATAACACAAAGAAAAATACAAAATAATAGATTTTTGATGGTAGATCATACTGTAGATATGACAGATGTTACAAGAATGTAGCCATTATTTGTTTTAGAGTAATAGTAATTATGCTGATACTGTAAACTATGAACAACATTACCACTCTGCTTTGATTGATTAGTATTAAATGTGGTGGTAGCAAGCAAGTGGCAAAGGTGGAAAAGTCCAGCTTCAGAAAGTAAAATTCCAACCATGTATTGGTTGTAGCTGGACACTTAATACAGGTGATCTCACTAAGTAGCTGCTCTATCCAGCTGAAGAGTTGTGCTAGAATCAGCTGAATGAATGGTTGGCACTGATATGTGGTAGGACTTTTACTCTCTCAAGCTGGACTTTCCCCCCTCTGGCAAGTGGGCAGAGAAATATGCAGAGTAGAGTACACTCCCTGGCACTGACTGGGGATCCCATGGGAGACATGCTGGGAACCCTGTGGTGGGTTCTAAACTCCTTTAGCTAGCTTGTCTGCCCTGCGTGTCCGAAGTTTTGACCAGTGTTGGACCACACCATCACACATAGCAGGGTTACAAAGACACACAGATACAGACTAATGGCACATTTCATATAGGCAGGAACAGACGATCAACAAGAGATACAAATGACAGAAAAGCGTTCACAAAATTCAGTGACCACAGGTGAAATAACTGTTGGCGACACTGACAGTTGAATTCAAACTAATCTCATGAGATGACAAGCCTTGGGCGACGTGTGAATCTCTGGCTGTCTGTGCCCAGATAAAGGCCTCCACTCTCACCGCATTCTCTGCTGGAGCGGAGAGTCCTGGATGTAAACAGCGCTGGTCGGCCGCGGTGGACCGGACTCTCCGTCCTCCCCTGGCCGTCGCCTCTCAGGGTTGGGGGGGCAGGGCAGCGTGAGGACCAGGGGCCGGCGGGGGGGCTGGCTGCTGGGGCGGCTGAGGTAGAGGAGAGGGCTGGCGGACAGGACGGCCTGGTACGCGTCCTTGTTGGACTTCAAAGCAGACAGCAGGCTGGGGTCCACCGGCTGGACCTGACACAGGGAAGGACACAGACACCTGCTGAGAGGTGACTTTGTATTTTCATCTTTGGCACAACTGTGGCTTGGCATTTATTCTGCCATACATTTAGTTTTGCTTTTAAATGGTCACAACATTTACAGACTATTCTAACTTTCATTCCATGTTTATGTAGCCTGACCAGCCAGACCCACATCAAGATGATGTAGGGTCTGGGAACTCACCGTAAGCAGGGCTCAATCAGAGGGGTGGATAAACAGTTGTCTTTCAAATTCCCTCTCCGCAATAGGATAACGCTAAACAAATCATCGTCTTGTTTTCAAGAAGCAGGATGCGTAACCTTCCCTCTCCATGCAATAGGATAACGCTAAACTAATCATCTTCTTGTTTTCAAATAGCAGGATGCGTTACCGTCGCAACTTCTGGTCGCATTTCAGTCACCATTATGCTAAGCCCGCTCACCAACTCTAAACACGCTGTGATTGAGCCGTCTGTTTTCTCAGTTTCTCACCTCCTAAGTTCAATGGATCGTGCCTAGACTGCCCCGCCAGCCGAATTACATTTGCTGCCGCTAGGGGCGTCTAGATTTCTACTGTAGGCTAATGTTTTTGTATATAATCGATAATAACAATATTTCAACTCAAAATAGTAAATGTTATGGGGTGATTTTGTTGCCTTGGATGGTATTAAGTCATTTGGATTCTATAGCTAAGGGCACTTTTTAGCATTCTGTCTTGCAATCGAAACAAACTGGATTCAGTGGCCTATTGTATATGTTTCGGCACGATAGGTACTGTACCACAGCTTGAGCCATCACTGGAGACGCGAAGGATCCTGGGAGGTAGTCCAGGCAGATTCTGGGGTCTATGCTCAGCTTTAGGGAGAGACCTCTCTTAGGGATAGTGTAGCTCTCCTTCCTTAAGCAGGACACCACTGCAAACACCCCCAGGGTGTACACGCGCACCTCTGCATATGAACCCTGAGAACACACACACACACACACACACACACACACACACATACGTACATACACGTACACGTGTACATACATGACATAACATGACGTACATAACATCCAGTACATAATCCAAACCCCCCTATCTGTGTGATCATGTGGGATTCTGTGGTCATACAGTAGGTTGAATTGGCAAAGATCTTAATCAACAACAACAACACACCTTCTGTCCATCGTAGTTGCCCTCCACGGACACAGGGTTCACGTAGCTGACCCTTGATGCCTGGTCGACAAACTTCACTATGATGTCGCGGTAGTTGCCGCGGTAGCAGGATCGGAATGGAATCGCCACGGTGATGGGAAAAGAGCACTTGGTGTTGTCGGGCAGCTTCAGCCTGAGGACGCTACTCACTAGCTCCTCCAGATCTGACACCATCAGTGAACTCAGGCCGTTCACCAGGTCACAGGTCATGACCTTCGTCACCCCCAGAGGGGCCGTGATGTAGCAGAGGGTGGGCGCGTCTGAAGCGTGCGTCTGAGGCTTTCCTGTCAGTCTTAGAAGGAGAGGCTGTATTACTGAAGAGAGCACATGCATCCACTGCAGCCATATGTCCCCCGAGTAATTGTTAGTTAGAAAGACAAAAATAAAGCCTAGCTGCTCACACATAGCTCACCCACTTCACTTCTGCACTCACCCTTTCGTGACCCAGCCATGCCTCACTCCTTGATTCTCCTCCTCCAGCGGAGCATCCCTCTGCCCTGTCTGCCGCTCCCTCAAGCCCTCCTCCTCCTCCTCCGGTCCTTCGTCCTCTTCCTCTGTAGCCACACTCGGTGCCGTCCCCCCAGATGACCCACCCGTAGGCTGCCTGTGTTGACCTCCAGCAGCACCATCTCTGTCTGTGGGGGACACGCACCCTGCGTGGTCCTCACCTGTTCCAGGAGTTCGTCGCCCTGTTGACCTCGAGTCCCGCTGGACGTCAGTGTTGTGTGATGAGTGACCCCCGGCTCCCACAGACGACGTGCCGTCTTCAGAGTGTGCTGCACTGCGGACGCTCTCTCCGTCTTGCAGGTCAGTCTGAACAATTTCAGCACTTTGATTGGCTTCTGTGTCTGGATCTGATTGGCTAAGATCCGTCGACATGGTTGCGCTACCCTTATGTTGCTCTGTGTGCGTATGTGTCCCTTGATCATGTGGAGCAGAATGTGCATCCACAGATGCTCTCCTCTCCTCCTGTTGATCCATATCCGCGCATGTGTTCTTCTCCTCAGACAGGGCACTGACGGCTCGGCCAAGTTTCTGTGCCATGCCACTTAGTCTAGACTCCATCCATTGAATATCCTCTAAAACACTACTGACGGTGTCAGTTATCAGGCCACGAGGAGGTTTGTCATCACCTGGAACATCTATCGGAACAGTCTAGTTTGTAATTTATGCATTTCTCTCTATACAACTTTCTACACTCGCAAAGTAAGCATACAGAACAAAAACACATGGTTAACAAAGTGCAAAGTCTTCCTAAAGCTAATTGAATAACTTGGCAAAAAATCAATTGGCTAAGTTAATACCATGATTAAATGCCTAAACAGGAACAATGATGGGTCAGCTCAGTGATTTCATGCACCACGTTATTGTGACACTTGACTCTTTGCCTGATTTTTGCCATTTGTACATATTTAGGGTTACTAGCATTCTAATACTGATACATTATTGCATACTCCGTGTCTTTTAACCTGTTCTACACAATGCCTGCTTACCTGTCAGTGGAGTACACTGCATTCCATTGCCTGCCTGTTGCCACTGTGAGCAGAACTGTGCCGTGGCGCTCGCTGCATGTCTCCAGGCTCGGATCCTCTCAGTGTGCACATGGGCTAGCCCCCTCAGGAGCTCCAGCAGCGTCAGCAGGGACTCGCCAGTGATTCCCTGCCCCAGGAGGAGCTCCTGGCCCTGGGGAAGCTGTCCCTTCTGTCCCCCTCTTGTGGTTTCCCCATCCAAACGATGCTGGATACTATGGGAGATGTCCCCAAGCAGCTGAAGCAGGTGGTCCTCTGTGTGACTTGCTGTCTGAGGGTCCTTGCATTGTTCTTGGGTAGGCTCCACTTGTTGAGGTTCTCTAGTATGGAGTTTTGTCTCCATTCTGAGCTAAGTCTGGTTCCTTTGCTCTATCTCTTAATGCTAGTTCTCCTTACCTACTCGTCCAAGGTTTCACTCACGATACAGTTGGAGCCAAAGCTAACTAGTTACTCCTGCAGAGTAGACTGACTCTTCATTGTATTTTGTAAACATGCTATTTTGGTCTTTCATGCTCTCTCTCTCCCTCACACTCTCTCATACAATCACTGCCTCTCCTCCTCTCCCTCTTACATTATAGCCTCGTGAATGCTATAAAAGGGTGTCCATGGCAACAGGTAGGTGTGCCCGGACACAAAGGGGGCTCTTTTTTTATGGCGAAGAGGACCCTAAAATAAGAGTTATGTCTGTGGACCTGAATGAGACCATGCTCAGCGGCCCAGTAAACAGGTCTCTCCTCTTCAACAATGTATCCAAACGTCACACTCCAGTTTAAATAGCAGTGCACACAAATAAACACACACACACAAAAACACACTTTCTCTCTCTCTCTCTCTCTCTCTCTCTCTCTCACACACACACACACACACACACACACATGCATACACACAATTATGGGCCCTTAACACTTCCTGATGACAGTATACAGGTATGGTCCGCACTCTAAACCCCTACATTCTTTTGTAAAATTCACCTAGGCCTAATTATTCCTCTAGTTGACTGTTCAGTATTTTCTGAAACTATTCGGATGTTCACGATCTAAACTCTGTAAATGGGAAACCTATAGGAAACTCTGGGCCAAAAACAATCAATAAACAATTAAAAATCAGCCAATCAACACAGCGCTTCAAGGGAATTCACACAGCACTTCACAGAATCATGGGCTGCGTATCTGTGTGTCTTCACATGCACATGATCAACACCATGTGCTGCATAGACACTTTTCATCATTTTGAACTTGCCTGCTGTTGAGACCACAGACATGAGATTAGAATAGATTCAAATGACAACGAAATGAAGTTTTCATCCAACCAGAAGTGCAAAAAAGCACAAACACTACTCTCTCTTTCTCTCTCTCTCTCTCTCTCTCTCTCTCTCTCTCTCTCACACACACACACACACACACACACACACACACACACACACACACACACCACACATGCACACTACAACAGAACACTCAATAATTCTCACTTCAGTTTTCACACGCGGAGGTGTGGGCCTTTATCAGTATGCTGCAACAGAAGAGGGTCACTCAGAGACCAGTGCTGGTTGTCAGCAATCCAATCAGCTTCAGGCTCATTAAAGTTCTGCTCTTATCAGTTGTACTTGTCTGTCAAAAGGGGTTAGATGATTTGAGTGATCGGTCAAACTCGAGTTCTGAGCGTTTCATGGTTTATTTACATTTGACCCTTCACTTTAGCTCTCACATGACCATGCCTGCCTCTCTCTCTCTTACACATACACACACACACACACACACACACACACACACACACTTCTTTCTCTCTCGCTCTCTCTCTCTGACCTCCTCTTGGCCCCCTATCCTCTCTGTCCCCCTATCTCCCGTCTCTCATCGCACAGCTGGCAGCAGGCCTAGTTGGCTAACACCGGGCATCCTAACGATCCCACCCCCTCAACAACAGAGTGCCCTGGGCACAATTACCATCGCCTACCCAACCCAATCTCCTCTCCCCCACCTCTGAATAAGCACAGCTTTTAATTACTATTAGAATGAGGACATGGCCACACCAAGGTTGAGTGACCTTGAACGTCAGACGTTTCAAAGAGCACAATGCCTGGAGGAGATTTTAAAAATCAATGTTAAAGGCTAGCAGGGGGGTAGAAAGACAGGGAGATGGGGAGATGGCTTTTTTAAAAAGGAAAAACATGCAAACATGATTGCTAGATGTTGAGGTGTTTTGGACAGCCTTAGTTTGTGTATTGTTGTGGTCATCAAAAAGAATTATGTGCCAGGAGTGTTGACACAGTGGAGGCTGATAAGAAAGCATGCCCCTGCATGTATGACATGCCTTTAGACAAAGAGGCCTGCAGTGAGACAGAGGTGAACACAACCCCCACCCAACTCATGTAGCCTATTCACAGCCTCGCTATGTCCAAGCTCAGCGTGTGGCCTACTGCTCTGTCCGAACTCGGAGCCTGTCCGAACTTACCCAGTACTGCTCTCTGGTGGTCAAACGTCGCATTTTTCTTGTTCATGAAGTTCAAGGTGCTTTCAACAGCTTTTTTGCTATCCAAAGTGTCCAAGACTCCCACAAAATATAGGCCTACTCTATAGTAGGATGTTTTACTTAAATCAAGTTTCAAATTGCCTTTATCTGGATGTCAATGCTGAAAAAAAATGCAAGAAGTTTCACTTCAAGTAGGCATGCCTTGGTTATAACTACATCCCATTACCATGGGTGAGACAGTTACTAAATAAAAAAAAGTTAATGTTTTTCCTTACAGTATCATGTCAAGGTGTAGGCCTATTTATTACCGAATGAAAACATGTCACAAATAACTTTAGGGCCCAGCACACAGCAGCACGACATGTGCTTGTCTAAATTACACAACAGTTGATGCAAGTGATATAAATTAATAGGCTATATCTGCTTATTAATTTTAAATATCGCTGTACATAACATGGACTGGGTCTTCTTCTCTCCAGGCAACCCGTGTTCAACATGATGACACGTTATGGCAAGTTGAGATAACAAAAGTGAAATGTAGAAGTGGTCAATTACATATCCCGATTCCTGTGCAGTGTACACAACACACCCACACGACTGCCAGAGTTTACTACGTGTGTTTTGACAAAAAGGAAGAAGTGCTGCTGAAAGAAAATGCGCGCGTGTGCAGTGTGTTGCTTTGCCCGTGTTGAGGAACACCATGGTGCATTCTTTTCTGCAGAAATGCATAGCCCGGGGCCCTGTGTCAAGTTGAAACCTGCATGGATATGCTGAGTAGCGCATTCTGATGTTAAAACACACCCTTTCGCCTGTCGTTGTAAGTTTCCGTCAAAGCGGTAAGCAAATACGAGCAGCAGCAGGCTAAACAACATATTTTTTAAAACTAATTAGGCCTAACATTGTCGGCTCTGACTGTACAGAGAGCCATTCAAGTAGCGCTATCATAATCCCATTTAGCCTAACCTTTGTTCAGAACAAATAGAATTTAGCCTACATGAAGAGATTTGAAATGAAAACGAAGGACACTTCTAGAGCCAGATTCATGTGGCGTGGTGTGGCAGGGATGGGCGTGGAAGGTTGATTCTGACAAGCCGTTCCATTCTGCCAATAGGCTATACTTTTTAAACATAATTTTTCTGTAAACTCAAATAAACGGCTGTGGAAAGATTAATTTGGAAGTAATCTTAAACAATTTTAAGTATCACAAATCATAGCCTGTCTTGCCTCTATTGTCTGAATTCATTAGTAGGCCTATGCCTATGCCTATAATTCAGACTTCAGTCTGATACGCTGATGAATACTGTTTTGAAATAGGCCTATCTTAGGCTATATACCAGTAAGGAATGTAACAACTTTCCAGTTTATGTTTGATATCGAACGAGCATAGCCTATTTGAAAACCTAATATAACTTTTCAACGTCTATTACCAGAGTCTAAAAAGTCGAAAGGGCTTGCCGTAGTACAATCTCACGCCTGAACAGGAAAAGCGAAACAGACGCGTGTAGCGCTAAACCGCGAGTAGGCTGGCTAGATCTAGTGGAAGTGCTGGCGGTGAAAAAAGTTCACTCAAGTAACGTTAGCCGAAGAACACTGATCAGAAATGAAATGACAACTGGGACTCCGTCTAAAGATTTTGAGGTAAGATACCGATGAATATACTCGTTCTAATTTCCTTGGCTCAGGTGAAGAAGATTTTATCGCAACAGTGGTGCTTTTGAAGTTGAAGGTGGTTGATGGCTGTCAGTCAAGGAAGCCCCAAGCATCAGTTGTTCGTGAGTCAGAAAAAAAGTTACTTTTAACTGGATTTGACAGATTCTTCAAACTATTCTTCAAATTCTACTAGACTAAGTACAGGTTTCATTCTAAGTAGCCTAGTCTATTATGTTAAGTTATTTTCTTCAAAAAGATCAGACACGAGACGCCGACACGTCTTGCCGGGGATGACAGGCAGGCAGATTAGCCTATTTGGACATGATTGGCAAACTGTCCAGTGTCCACGAGCGGTGCAAACAAGTGTAATCTGTAGCTTGAGAACATGGCCTACTCGAATTTATACAGTGAACTTAAACGTTTTGAAAAAGTAGTAATGTTGACAAACCACATGCTTGTCATGTTCTCTCTCTGTCTCTGTTGCGCAGATAATGTTTACACCAGACCTTTATGCAATAAATCTTGGCACAATAGGTTGGTTATGAAATCAATAGGGACTTTGTAAACAGACTGAGTAGTATTTTTTCCAAATGTATCTAAAATATATTAAATGTTTTGGGCGACATAACTTCTTACTGATTTCATATTTACACTAATTACATAGGGTAGGCCTATTGCATAGCCATAGGTTATACAGACCCTTACTATAGTAATGCCAGCTTCCTCATGGTTACTTTAGTGGCATTTTCTTGCAAAATCAACGCTTGTGGTGAGTTTGCGAGGGGCCTTGCAAAATTACGTTTCTCAAACGTAAAACGGTGGTGGCTGCGTGAAGTTGGACTTTGCTCAGGCATGGCTATGTTGAGTAATGCCAAGCAGACAATGACTCACTTGCAAGGAAGCTTGCTCCCTCATACCTGAGACATGCAGACAGACAGACACAGAGACTGAACTGGAACCTTCTTAGAGCAAAAGGGTAAATATGGCAACAACCTATGGTCTATTCTTGGATGATAATGAGTAAACTTTCATTGGGGACCAATATGTTTTTTAGTGTTGACTTTTAGTATTGACCGGAACATGCATTGACAATAAAATAGCATGTGAGGGTAGTCTTGGAGGCAAGCACACTACGTCAAAGTGAATTGCTACTTCAAGCCTCTAACAATGCACAAAAAATCATTGCATGTCCGAAATGCGAGAAATGCAATGCACTGACTGCATACGCTGTCACAAAGTTCAAATGACTTTGGTTTGTCAGTAGGTACACTCTCCACACAAACACTAGTCCATCAGCCCAGTAGAGTTATCTCTTCCCCTGAAGATTAAAAAAAAAATGTTCTCACTTCTGCATGTCTTATCCACATTGGACAGTTTTAGATAAATAGGAACATTAAGTGTGAACTTGCGGCCTCGTTCTCGAAAGCGTGGTGTGAATCCTCTTTCCACTGACATCTTTAGGTTTCCCTTAGAGACGGCATAATTTGTTTCTGCGCATAGAGAGAGAGAGTATAGAGCACAGTGTGTGTGTAGTCCATATGTGCAAGTATGTAAAAAGTGCAGTTTTAGGTCTGTGTGTCTGATCTTTTGTCCTGTGGAAGTGAGCTCTTGGAAGTTGATTTATTAGTGTTTTAGACATTTCTTTTCTGGTGTCAGGGAATTCAAGCAGGACTGTCCACTCACATGGTTGACATAGCCAAAGCCAAGAGGGCAATAAAACAATATAGATCAGGAATGACAAAATAATGCAATCAATAGCACACAATGTTTACGTAAGCATGTACAATTTGAGGGATGAGCACTCACACAGTAGAGTATGGTTCCCCCAGGCCAAATTGTGTAAGATCAGAATCAAGAAGCTTTTACAACTTAACCAACTGGTTCTATATAACCAGAAGGCTTATGCATCATAATGCATGCTTGACGTTTTTGTAAATGTTTGTGTTGTAAGTAAACTCATCTTGTAGCTGTGGAGTGAGTGCCCCCACTCATATTGCTAGTCAAATTGAATCTCATCCCTTCCACTGACGTGGTGGCAAAGCATAACTGATAACTTCTGTTTATATTAGTCCAACAGTCCCCACTCATGGTTTCAGTTACACATTAAGTTGGCGTGCATACCAATGGTTTTGCAGAACCCTGAGGTGTGAGAGTATTATTTCACAGGTCGAAAGTGATCTGTTCTGCTCACCATATGATTGATGGTCTTCAATTATATATGGACATATAAATGATAGCGTATAATTGACACAAACAAAAGTCTCATTCGTCAAGTAGTGCACATGTTTGAGGAGGGTACTAGACACTGCACATCAGACGTGAGGACGCAGAAGGAGGGCAGTCGGGTGACTCGGGTCAGCATCGTTAGTCACCTCTGACCTAAAAGTTGAGCTTCTCTCTCAGAGGAACTGTGCTGTACTTAAGGGTTTGTTACTTCTCAAGCTTTAAATACTATTAACTCTTTAGCTGCACAACCATTTTACTGCTCAGTAACTTATTAAACGTTTCATTCATATCTGATGAAGTACGATGTAAAGACACGATGAAGATGTAGAATGGAACATGTGTGATATTAATAGACCGTGAGGAAAGCATTGGATGCAGTTAGGAGGACGAGGCACATTTCTGTTTCAAGTCTTCATGGAAGTGACAGACATTTTGGCTGTTTGGCCACATTTGCAGTAAAGGTTGGCAGGACAGCTGTGCGGACAGGACCTGAGTGAAAGCAATCCCATGTGGACGGGCTGCCAAGATGCCCGCGCTGCCATCCAGCTAATGACTGTTAAGTGGCTCGGCCAGCCAGAGCTAATGCCAAGCTCTATAGAGTGGCCTGAATATCGATTCTCTCTCCCTCTCTCTCTCCGTCCCCCTCTCTCTCTCCCTCTCCCCATCTCTCTCTCTCTCTTTCTCTCTCTCTCTGTTTATATCCCTCTACCTTCAGTACCCTACCCTATTCCTTTCTCTTGTCATCGCTTGCAAGTGAAGCTAAGATGTTTTGTGTGCGTGTGTGTGTGCGTGTGTATGTGTGTGTGCGCGCGTGCGTGCATGCGTGTGCACATGTGTGTTTGTCTGTCCGGGTTGGTGTGAAATGTATGTGTGTGTATTGGACTGTTCTAGGTCCTCGTATCCTGGGATGGAGATTGTATTTTTAGGCCCCTCCACCCCCAGGCTCATTTGCACAGTCTGTCCAACAGTGTAGCCGCCCTGGACTCTGGATTAGAAGTGACAGAGTGAGATTGGTACAACAGAAATCAGCCTTGTTCACAGGATAAAGATCTGCTGTGTGTGTGTTTCTCTCTCTCTCTCTGTGTGTGTGTGTGTGTGTGTGTGTGTGTGTGTGTGTGTGTGTGTGTGTGTGTGTTTGTTTTTGTGTATGGTTTGTGTGTGAAGCCAATCTTATTTGCAGACTGCTGTTTTGCTGGCCACAGGGACTAACGAAACCAGTGATGGGGAAAATGGCGAGAGTGTGAGATGGGTGAAAGAAATAGTGCCGTGTCAAACAGGGCTGCTAGTGTTACTGGGCCAGCCCAGCAGGCCTGCCTTTCTCCTCCCAACGACTCCACAGCAAAGCTAAACAAAGTCAACATCTAAGACAAAATAGTCAACGGCCCCAACACCCCCCCCCCCCCCCCCATCTCATTTCAGGCATTAGTATTATAATCAGAAAAGAAAAAGGCTCTCTTACTCTCTTCTCTTTCCTTCTATCTTTCTGTGTCTGTCTATCTCTTCCACTGAAACCACTCTCTTTATTTGTTAGCCCTCTTTTGGTCTTGCTGTGATATTCTGTCTTCCTCACCCTCTAGCGATGGGATAGTAAATGTGACTGACTATCTCTCCGTTTGTATGTCCACTCGCAAGCGTACAGGACGGAAGCTCACCATATCGCCGTCATCCCATGGATCATCTACATTCTGCTCTGGATGCAGAATTGTTTGAATTTAGTTTCACTTCGGATAATAATTCATTGTAGCACGGTTGAGGGTCTGCAGCCCCACGATTGCTCGTAGTAATTATTTTTGTCTTATCTTATAATTTACTGGTAGATACGGTCAGGACTGAAACGTAACCATGTGTGAAGATAACTGCGGATGGGTGTCAAGTTGTGTTTCCGTGATCCTCTGGTAGATAGGCTAGGCCTTGCTATGCTGTGCATGACATAGTGAAAGGCATCATTTTTTTTTTTTCACAGATGACTACTGTCATTTTCAATTCCTTTTTAATAGTGCAACTTGATGTGTGCAGAAGCAATTAGTAAAGCTGTTTCTTCTTTGAATACTGAATGATGAAGACCATGGCCATAGCATAGGGATGAAATCCCATAGAGAAGTAGTACTAAGCAGGTTAAGAGCATTGAAAGGACTTGCAGCTAGCTGGTTTGCTAGCATTGTGTAGTCTGAATGTGAACCGTGTGCCTTATGCACCTTTGCATGTATAGTGTGTGTTTGTGAGCGAGACAATGTACCGTATTGTGTGTCTGTCTGGGTGTCTGTGGTTGAATGAGGTTTGTGTGAGTACGCTTTGGACAAAGGCGTCTGCTTAATAACCATAGCCATAGCCATAGCCATAGCCATGTGTGTGTGTGTACGTGTGAAAAGACCTGCACCTGTGATCATGCCTGGTGTGCATATAGCTTGACCGCTCTCGGGTGTAGAGTGAACATGTGGGCGTCAGGGTCCATGCCAAACTCACACCAAGATACTACTTTTATTTTTTGGTTCACACTACACACAGAGTGTGCTGCATACCAACCTACTACTTTTTTTTAAGTGTTTCAGTCATTCTATGACTAGTCATGTTTCACAATCCCTGAGAAATGAAATGGTTAATGTACTCGGGATGTTGCTAGATTGGTTAACCGTAGCACAGCCAGGCCTAGATCTGTATCACGGCTACAACTAGATCTGGGCAATTATTTATAGTTGTGACATTCAAGCCTTGTGGTTTCTGCTGTGGTTTTTATTTTTTCTCCCTGTATGAGCATAGCGGAATGTCACGTGATTTGCATCGGCCTAGGCATTGGCTGTCTGTAGTGGCCTGAACAAAGGACAAATGAAAACAGACAAAAGACAAACAAACAAACAAACAAACAAACAAACAGCCCACACAATGTCATTGTAGCCTTTGACATTAGGGGGAAATCAGCTAGTCTGGTTGATTGCTGTGCACTTCTATGAGGTTACCCCAGTGTGAAACGAACCATATGCAAATATGTAGGGACAGATTTAGCCTATGTTAAGTTTAGGGTTGATCTAATTGCAGAAGTGGTGGATGCACAGCCTAGCCTACGTCATTTGAGCAACATTTCTGCATGGAAATTAAAAGAAATACGGAACACTGAATGATTCTGAAACTTATTCGCTTTGGCTTGATGTGTTTCCTATCTGGTCCATGCCTCAGCTCATATTTTGTTTCTATTCTCCAATTTTGAATGAAATCATTGATGTATGTTTTTGGTAAGGCTTACGGCCACTAGGCTAATCAAGACGCCTCTTGCTCTCCTTTCTAGCATAAATTCTGTTCCTCAACACAAAAAGTACATCTCTCTGTGAAGACCCAGCAAGTTGTGTTTTGTAAAAAAAAAAAAGCCACTCCTCTCCTCAAACCCTGTTAACAGTCCTCAACGCTCTCGCTGTGACATTCTACATACTGGACATTCCTGACACCGAGTAGCCCTGTTTTGTTGTGCTCGTGGCTTTTGATTTACTGCTGGGCTGCCGTCCCTCCCCATACCACACGCTCATATTTCCATGTATTCTGAGCCGGCCACCGAAATCCCATGTGTGTGGGTGCAAGAACCATTCTGTTGTTTTCCAATCCAATCCCTTCAATTTTGGTTTTGTCTCCGCAGTCGAGCTCCACCAGTGTGTCCTGCTGTATGCTGGGGAAGAGCTGCCCTCACGACAGTGTCTCTCTGCTCGTCTGAGAGAGAGGGAAAGAGGAGAAGAGAGAAAAAAGAAAGAGAGAGAGAGAGAGAGAGAGAGTATGGATCCAGATGGCGGTGGGGACGTCCGGTCGAGTTCCCCGGTGCCCGGCGAGGACCTGGTGGAGTGGCTGTGCAGCCTGCACCTGCCCCAGTACGCGGCGCTGTTCGCCGGGGCGGGCCTGCGGAGCCTGGCCGAGCTGCGGGGCCTGACGGCCGAGAGGCTCCAGGCGGTGGCCGACTTCCCCACGGGCCACCGCCGCCGCATGCTCTGCAGCCTGGAGGCCCTCGGGCTGGACAAGCCCCCGCAGGAGCGGGGCGCCGGGGCCAGGGGAACGGCGGCGGCGGCAGCGGACGCTGCCGGAGACTCGTCTTTAGGTCCTTCGAGGCGGAAGCCCGTGCCCGTGCCCAGGCCGCGCCACCTCTTCCTGAAGACCCGCAAGCGAGGCGCCTCATGCCACACGCTGCAGGCCGCGCCGCCGGGGACGTCCACCGCGCCAGGGATGGACGCGGGCAGCACCAGGACGCTCCCGGCCAGGTCACGGACGAGCCCGGGCAACGGACTCCAAGAGGTCACCCCGCCCGGCGCCTTCTCCGGCTCGTCCTCTTCGTCTCTAACGGTGCCCCGGCCAATGCCCGGTGCCCGCTCCCTCTCTCCCTGCTCCTTCTCCAGTTCCACCCACAGCACCAGCAGCAGCGAATCGCTCTCCTTCTCCTCCCACTCGCTGCCCTCCGATCTGGAGAATGTCCCGGAGCGGCCCGCCCCTTCCTCCGCAATCCCCGCCTCTCCCTCTCCAGACTCCGCCCCCTCGTCCTTATTGGACGTCTCCCCGTCCTCGCGGCTGGACGCTCTGACCCCGGCGGACGGCGTCCAGGAGGACTTCCTCATGGTGGACAACGACATCTACGAGATGGAGCCCGTGCCCCAGCCCCCCGCCGTGCCCGTGGGCAAGCGCAACACGCGCTCCTACCGACTACGCCACAGACCCGTCCCCCAGCTCCCAGAGCAGGACCTCACGCCCACATACCAATGGTAACGTTGAGGACACACACACACACACACACACACACACACACACACAGAGACACACAGAGACACACACACACACACACACACACACACACACACACACACACACACACACACACACACACACACACACAGTCGCATCTCACTGATGCATTAATCCATGTATTCGTCCAGACACTCGGTTTATATACAAACGTTTTAAATAAATCTATGGCTAGCAGAAGTTAACACATGGGTAACACATGAATACATGGATATCCATGTTATTCATGCTTCTGTCATAAATAAGGGGGTGCGTGCATTAGTGTGTGTGAGTGTATGTGTGTGTGTGTGCGTGTGTGTGTGAGAGAGAGAGTGCGTGTGTGTGCATGCGAGTGTGTGCGTGCGCGCGTGTGTGTGAGAGAGTGTATGCGTGTGCGTGTGCGCGTGCGTGCGTGCGTGCGTGCGTGTGTGCGTGCGTGTGTGTGTGTGTGTGTGTGCGTGTGACTAAACAGTTTGTTCCTACCCTAGGAATGCGAGTGCCAAATCTACAGACCCATCGCCTAGTCGGACTCCCAGTGGGAACAACAGCCAGCAGAAAGGTACACCAGACAAACACTCACACACACACACACACTCACACACACACTGTCTGACTCTGTCTGGTTCTTTTTCCTCCCCATTTCTTATATATAAAGTACAGCTTATTAACTTTCAGAATCACGCTGCATCATGGGAAATTGGGCCCATTGTTTGAGTGCATCATGGGAAAGTAGAGTCTGTGAAGTTGAACTCTCTCAGGGAAAGGAAAAGCTTGCCTCACACACACACCCTCTCACTCACAATCTCTCACTCTTTATGCGATTGAAATTTATAAGCATGGGATACGCTTGCACGCTTGTGCTCAGGTATTCATTGTACTTGTGCAGTTGCAAACACACACACACACACACACACAAACACACACACGCCAAACCACACACTCCTATACATTCCCAAAGGGACCGAGGCCTACTTCTGCAAACTCTGAAAAAAGTGAAAGTTTTGTGGCCGGGGGATTTAAAGCCTCCCACATGCGGAGGCAAAGTGAATGCATGCCTGCAGTGGGGAGAGAGGGCCGGGCACTGGCGTTCCATCAGGAAACAGTCACTGTGTATTAGGCTGCCTGTATCACTCCCTGTCTGTCTGTCTTTTTCACTTTCTTTCCGTCTTTCTTTCTCCCTCTCTCTCTTTCTTTCTTTTCTTCTCTCCACTCCCTTATGTGCTTTCCTCCTCTCTTCATCAATCTCCTGTCCCTCAGCATCTCACTTTGTTGAGATTGAGATTGAGATTGAGACTGAGACTGAGTTTGTGCGTGTGTGTGTGTGTGTGTGTGTGTGTGTGTGTGTGTGTGTGTGTGTGTGTGTGTGTGTGTGTGTGTGTGTGTGTGTGTGTGTGTGTGTGTGTGTGTGTGTGTGTGTGTGTGTGTGTGTGATGTGCCATACTGTCCATGAAATAGCCTGCCAGTAGAATTCATCCCTAGGATGGGTATGTGTTGCGTTGTCATATGTGGATGGTTGTGGATGGCTGACATGTAGAGTGAGAATTATGGTGCTTGGTGGAGTCCAAGCTGAAGGAGAGGAAAAAGAGTTAACTGCTGATGTTAGTTAAGGTCATCGTGAGTGTGTGTTTGTGTGTGTGTGTGTGTAAAATAGAGCGTGATGTTGAAGATGGTGAGTGAGATAGTGTGAGGACTTACAAGCACGTTGCAAAAGTGTGTGTGTGTGTGTGTTTGTGTGAAGGGGGTTGTGTGAAGGTCAAGTGTAGATAATGATAAATGACAACACACTTCCTAAATGAGTCCTGGGCCACTGAGCACAGCTGTAATATAGCGTGGTGTGTGGCCTGCCATAGAGCTGCAGTCCAGTAATAAAGTGGGGCGACTGTTCCGCCTCGTATTGCCTATGGGGGGGGGGGGGGTGTCTAGCTGGTGTAGATCTGCGTCCGAGCCTGTCTGAGAGAGACATGATGGAGTGTGTGCTGGCCCGCGCTGTTTCTGTGGCCGTGTGATACTCATTTGTCTCCCTGACAACAGATCGCACATGCAAGGGCACCGGGGTCTGCTAAGAAACACAGTGTGTGTGTGTGTGTGTGTGTGTGTGTGTGTGTGTGTGTGTGTGTGTGTGTGTGTGTGTGTGTGTGTGTGGGTGTGTGTGTGGGTGTGTGTGTGGGTGTGTGTGTGTGTGTGTGTGTGGGTGGGTGGGTGTGTGTGTGTGTGTGTGTGTGTGTGTGTGTGTGTGTGTGTGTGTGTGTGTGTGTGTGTGTGTGTGTGTGTGTGTGTGTGTGTGTGTGTGTGTGTGTGTGTGTGTGTGTGTGTGTGTGTGTGTGTGTGTGTGTGTGTGTGTGTGTGTGTGTGTGTGTGTGGGTGTGGGTGTGGGTGTGGGTGTGGGTGTGGGTGTGGGTGTGGGTGTGGGTGTGGGTGTGTGGCCTTCCTGTCATCTTTCTATTGTTGTTTTGTCCCATCCCTGTTGTTTTCTCTTCCTCTGCTATCCTTTTGTCTTCCTCTCTCTCTCTCTCTCTCTCTCTCTCTTCCTATCCTTTTCTCTCCTCCATTACCATCTGCTCTTCTCTTCACTCCTTTCCTCTGCTTTGCTCTCCATGATTTGTGTTCCTGTCTTTTATCAGAATGCATCATTCTATTCTGTACATCATTTGATACTGATCAAAATGTGTGTGTGTGTGTGTGTTTGTGATTCAGCTCCTCTGGAGAGGAAGGTGTCAGTCATCACTCCTTATGGTGAGGTTTATCTGTACAACAACCCAGAGAACAAAGCGGTAAGCCAGTGTTTGCTGCAAAAGCCCATTCCAGCTAAAGATGTTGACTGCACGATGTGCATCATTTGTTTGTGTCGACTCGGAGCCTGTTTGTTTTGTCTGGGTGTCTCGCTCTTCAATTTCAATTTCAAGCAGCTTTGTTTGCATGGCTATAGTGGGCTCCATAGAAAGTTATCAGAACAACGAATTTCACAGATCATTAATTAAATGTACAGTACAGGGATTCCAAAGAGTCATACAGTATACAGTAATTTGCCAATTTGAGCTGAACCACTAACAGGCAACTGGGTTTGTTTTCATGTTTAAGTGTCGAGGGGATGTGGCCATGTTTGGGGCAGGTAAACATACCTGATTGCCCCTCGCCACCCGGGCACCAGTCTAGCAGGCTGGCATGCTCTAATGGGTGCCAGCTGTGCCACTGGTGCTGTTGGTGAGGTTGCATGACTTACATAACCTGGTAGTTTCAGATCAACACTCTGTTGCTCTGTTGAGAAAAAAAAACCCATATGAACTGCAAACGTTCGGCGGCGGATGAACTTCCTCCATCTCTTTACGGCCTCTCTCTCTCTCCCTCACTGTAAATGTCACAGAGTCAACCAGCATTTTGCTGTCAGAGTTGTTGCCCTTTCTGAGGAACTGCGCAGAAGGCCATGTGTGTTTGTTTATGCTAACGCTCTAATTCAGGAACTCTGACATCCTGTCGCTCTTGCTTTTTCTCCTCCCCTCTGAAGGACGGAGGGGCCAAAGAGCAGGTTGTGACGGATATCAAGGAGAAGTCGAAGCAGAAGAAGCATCGGTAAAATGAAATATGCAAACACACACACACACACACACACACACACACACACATGTGCGCCATTTGTTTGAAGTGAAGGCATGTGATCAATGCCGAAAATAAGCAACATTCAGAGAGCATCATTTTAAAGCAAGCGCATGTATGGTGTAATACCGTGTGTACTACATTTGATGTTTGATGTTCCCCTTTTTGCTAATATTTACTTACTGAAATACTAGATAGGGGAAAGATGATCATTCAACTCTCACTGCTGTTTCACTTGTGTAGGTGTGTTTTGTGCACACACACACACACACACACACACACACACACACACACTGAGGTTAGTAAACAAGGTGGTGGTGGCTGTATATAGGAGAACAGTAAAAAGAGAAGTGGGAGTCTGCAGTGTGCTGTATTTATACCTTCATAGATACGCACAGTTGCACACACACGCACATGCACATATATAGTGCTCCAGCTTACTGTATGTCTGCAGCAGTAACAGAACGCACACTGTCAGGAAGTCTCACTACTAGTTATCTGAATAGCGAGACCTTCCACACCTTCCACTCACTCTGGCAAACGAGCAACAGTGGGCAGGACACACCCTGAATGCACTCAGTCCATACACTTCAGACATACCATGTGATGGGGCCCTTAGCACAACCACCCTGAGGTTGGGGGCTGCAACTGTGGACACACACACACACACACACACACACACACACACACACACACACACACACACACACACACACACACACACACACACACACTGACACACAGAGAACACACACAGAGAACACACACAGACACACAGAGAACACACACACACACACACACACACAGACACACAGAGAGCACACACAGAGACACACAGAGAACACACACAGACACACAGAGAACACACACACACACACACACACACACACACACACACACACACACACACACACACACAGCTTGCTGTGAGTACTGGTGTGCATGTGCATTCATTAACAGGGCCATGTTTGTTGTGGTTGAAACCACAGGCCTAGCCCTCTGCTTGGGGGCCTTTGATGCCCCAGTATAGACTAGGCAGGAAGTGCAAACTGCCTCCCTCCACTGCTGCTTTGTAGTGATTAGCACCCAGTCGACGGCTATTACTAGCCCTATGAAACCACCTGAGTGCGCCTCAGCCACGGACACTACTAGAATTAGTCATCTCAGTGTTCTGGAGGTGAGAGGAGGACCAGAGGTGAGAGGTTGACCAACTAGGAGTCCCTGATAGTTGACCAAGATGCTGTAGGATTGGGTGCAATATGCTGTTAACCACAGAAAGGAAATAACATATATGCCACAATGAACAGTGTGTGGGCATCGGGTCTTTCTGCAGCAGGGTGCAGCCTATGAGAAGTCCCCGAACGACCCTTTTTTTCCTTTACCTTCAACTGCCAACACATGTGCACCAGCAGTCAGCATGGGTCCCTTGGGTGCTGCAGATAGCCCAGGAGACTAATGTTGCACACAGTAAAGTTACACATTCACTTGTACTTGGGTCAGCTTGCCCTGAGCCAGTGTTGAATCAGAAAAGTGCCAAAAGAAGACATTGGCATATCTACCAATATGCCCACTCTATGTACCTACTGGTCTATACCTTTTACATCTCAATGCACCTATGCATCTGTATAGTATATTATCGTCTCTGTCCATATCTACATAGTAAGAAGTAGCCTACTGTAGCAGTGTTAATGAAGGGTACACTGATGTTTTTTTTCTCTCCCTCTCTCTCTCCCTCCCTTCCTCCCTCTCTCTCTTTCTCTTTCTCACTCCCTCTCTCTCTATCCCTCTCTCCCTCTCTTCCTCCCTCTTCTGTCTCTCATCAGTAAGAAGCAGCCAAAGCAGAAAGAGCAGCGTAGAGGCAGCAAAGACCAGCAGGTGGCGCCCCACCCAGCCCCCGCGGCCCTGGAGGATGCCGACGACCGTAACCGCGACGAGGAGGAAGACGAAGACTATTCCACCGTCCAGTGCTTCCTGGAGCCGCCGACACGGCCATCCGCCGAGAGCGGTCAGCGCTCCTCCAGGTCGCCGTCCCCCGCCAACTTCTCCCCGCCGTCGTCGTCATCGTCTCAGGGTCCGCCCCCCGGGGAGGTGACGGGCAACGCGACGGCGCCGGTGCTCTCGACTTCGCCGCCCGCGGGCGAGGGCGAGGACGAGGACGAGAACGACGTCTACACGGAGCCGCTGGACGCGCTGCCCGGGCCGGCCAGAGTGGAGCTGCCCGAGGACGTGGAGTCGGCCATCTCTCCCTACGCCTGCTTCTATGGAGGGCCCCGAGCTGCCCTCAAGACCGGGTGGCTGGACAAGCTCTCCCCTCAAGGGTAAGGATCGTAATATCTTCACATACACACACACACACACACACACACACACACACACACACACACACACACACACACACACACACTAAACAAGAAATGCCACAATTCCAGTTTCTTGTTTTTTTTTTAGATTTATTTAAAAGAAAACACCTTGTGTGTTCTACCAATGCCTATTTGATGTTTATGCACCATTGGGTTATTATGATGAAGCATTTCTATGTTCAGTGCCATGCCTCCCAGGGGATAAAGACTGTTGTTTTTTGGCTGAAGATATCCAAAGTAGTTGAACCCTGAAGCACACCAAAGCATTGCCCTGTGACACATGCTCTGTTTGCAGGTCCCACATCACAGATGCTCTCTGTGCGGCCTGAATTCAGGATATTGTCTAGCCACAGCAAGGATTAGAGTGATTTTTTTTCAGGGCATAGGGAAGGGGAGGTTCTCGCCATGCTTGTAGCTCAATATGTGTGCTCTGCACGATCTGGTTGCTCATTTAGTCAAAGTTCATAGTTTGTGTAGACTCGAAAGTGTAGCATAAGCCTGCTGTTCAGTTCCTTTTTTGGGTTCTGAGATATTGCTGCCAAAGACAAGAGAGACGGCAGAGGTGTGAAGGTTTAGGGTGTGTGTAGTGTGTGTGTAGTGTGTTTGGGCGGTGTCAGGCCGCGGCTGTGCCACCTGCTAATGAGTTTCTGATGTAGCGTGCACACTGCGCAGTCTACTACTGTAGATAGTGCACACTGCGCAGTCTACTACTGTAGATAACTGAGCATCACCCCTCTACATCAGTTAGTTCCCATGCCATTCACCACGGATGTTGTGTCTGTCTGTGTGCAGGGTTGTGCAAGAGCCTCCAGCTCACGTGCTGGTAAGGTGTAGCGAGGAACATTTCAAAGTGGCTGGACAAATTGAGTCTGACGCTAGCTTCACGTTTTGCTAATGTTATGGCGATATGACATTTGGGCCGGACTTCCCCTCAGTAAAACCATTCAGATTAGCAATGGCCCACCGCCAATCTGTGGTCAGAGGCCCCACTCAAGCTTCCTCTTCTGAGAGGTTCAGTGGCTCCAGTGGCTGATCCTGGGCCTGTCAGAGGACCGTTATCGCCACTGATCCAGTGGTGCAAGTTCAATCCAGCGGTGCAAAGAGTGGTCAAAGTGTACAGTGTTTTGGCGTCTGTGTCTTGAGTATTTAAGGAAGGTGGTCCAGATGATGACCGCCACGCTCTCTCTTATTTATTCACATTCATCAACTTCCCTTTTGTATATTGTTGCTTTCCCCCCCCATACTTCTTCCTCTTTTGATGTTCGACTTGGGTGGTGCGCTAGCAATGTTAGCACACTAGTGGTTTATGGTGACGCTGAAGTTACCATCCACAGACACCACCGCCACCAGTCACCTGACATCTACCAACTAGCTTAGTCCAGCCATACCTCAGATGCGTACGCAGAGAGTTACGTAGCTTTATCATTAGACAGCATTCCAATCCACACCAATCTTACTGATTTAGGATCAGTCAAATGGAGTATGGAGTAGTCATAGTCATTATGTTTGATATGTTTGATTGACATATCCATTGACATATGTTCAGACCAGAATTTACCAGAATTTTGTCTTGTGCTAGTGCTATGTTGAACCCTGATGCTGTGTTTTGGACTGAATGAATGGTGG
>NC_085009.1:4587180-4599680 GCF_963854185.1 Sardina pilchardus
CACACATATGTGTGCACACACGCACGCATTCACGCACGCATGCACACACGCACACACATACACACACACACACACACACACACACACACACACACACACACAGTCATCTCCTGGCGGGATGAGAGCGAAGTGACCCCCAGACAGAAGTGTGGCGGTGAGCCGGAGCAGAGAGGGGCCTGTCACGGCCACTGACACCCAGACGAATGGGGCCAAGGACGGGCAGACTGCTCCACCGACACCACTGCTGTCACCGCCACCGATTCTCACTCGTTTGCTTTTGCCTTTGTGTTGTGAGTAGTGCTGTGTGTGTGTGTGTGTGTGTGCGTGTGTGTGTGTGCGTGTGTGTGTGTGTGTGTGTGTGTGCGTGCGTGTGTGTATTGTTTTTTTTTTTTTAAAGATTATTTTTTGGGCTTTTTATGCCTTTAATTGGATAGGACAGTAGAGAGAATGACAGGAAGTGAGTGGGAGAGAGAGTCGGGGTGGGATCCGGAAAGGACCACGGGGCGGGAATCGAACCCGGGTCGCCGGCGTACGGTGCAGGTGCCCCAGCCAGTTGCGCCACTGCCGGGGCCGCGTGTGTGTATTGTTAAACATCATAGCATTCAGTAGCATTCAGACATCTTTTGTGATCGTTTTCTCTGCCAAGCTCTAGTTGTCCTTGCGTTGTTATATTGTGTCCGCGTGTGTCTGGGTGTGTGTCTGGGTGTGTGCCATTGTGCTTGATTGGCCTTCATGGCTGAACATGTGTGTGCTGTGTGCAGCAGCAGCAGAGCCTTGGTGGGTGCGAGAGCATCACTCATCTCTGTGTCATGTTCTGTGATGTTCTGCCACCGGCAGGTGGCCTTCTTGCTGTCTGCAGGTATTGAACTTGCACCTGTAACTGTGTGCGTGCGTGTGTGCGTGCATGCATGTGTGTCTGTTACTCAGCATGAAGTTGTCGGTAGCTATACACTGTGTGTGCGTGTGTGTGTGTGTGTGTGTGTCCAAATTCACTTTAAATACAAGAAAGGAGTATGACATTATTTTACGTATGTTTCTTGAAAATGAAAACCTTGCACTAGTGTTAGGTAGATAGAGAGAGAGCGCTAGAGAGAAAGCGAGACAGAGAGAGAAAGAAAGAAAGAGAGAGAGAGAGAGTTTTTGGGCCTCACTGTGAGGTAACTCTTTTTTGCAGCACTAGTGTTGCCACAACATCATAATCAATTGTGTGAGCTTGCCTGGTCCACGCTCGTTAAATACCTACTATTTTTAGCAGCATCTCTCTCTCTCACACACACATGCACACTTCACACACGCACACACACATACACACACACTTTCTCTCTACATCTATGTTCTCACAAGCGGTCTCTTTCTCTCAGTATCATTCGCTCTTATTGTCTCTCTCTCTGACATACTCGGACACGCACACGCACACACACATTCACACACACATAATTGTACGGCCAGACACACACATAGTCATACAAATGCGCAAACACATGCATGCATGCACGCACACAGGCACGCATGCACATACGCACACACGCACACATGCACACGCACACACGCACACACACGCACACACGCACGCACATACACGCACGCACACACACACACACACACACACACACACACACACACTCTCACACACACACACACACACACACACACACACACACACACACACACACACAGTCATCTCCTGGCAGGATGAGAGCAAATGGACCCCTAGACATAAATGTGGCGGTGAGCCGGACATACTTTCTCTCACAATGTCTCTCTCTCACTATCACTCTCTTTCTCTCTCGCTCTCTCTTTCTCTCACACTCACACACACGCACACTCGCTTTCTCACACACTCACAGACAATTACAGTCACTCTACCTGCCTTATTGTTTAGGCCTCTTGCTGTCTTACACAGTTTTTCTCTATCCCTCTCTCTCTCTTCCTCCATTAACCCCCCCTCTCTCTCTCGCTCTCTCTATACAGTACACAGTAGCTCATTTCCTTTTGTAGGGTCTGTTGCTCATCTGTGCATATGTCTCTCTCCTTCCTTCTCTTTTCACACCATCACACTGTTCTTTTGTGTCCCTATCTCTGTCTTTGTGTGTGTTTGTGCGTATATAAGTGTGTGTGTGTGTGTGTGTGTGTGTGTATTTGGTGTTTTATGTGTATCTCTGCTCTTGCTCATGCCTATGTGTGTTTGTGCATATATTAGTGTGTGTGTGTGTGTGTGTGTGTGTGTGTGTGTGTGTGTGTGTGTGTGTGTGTGTGTGTGTGTGTGTGTGTGTGTGTGTGTGTGTGTGTGTGTGTGTGTGTGTGTGTGTGTGTGTGTGTGTGTGTAGGCCCACACCAAGTTCCTCCGCCTGTCCGTTAAAACAGATGGGTGCGGCCTTCTGCCGTGCGTGTGTAGAGCTGGCACCGGGAGATGTGCCGTGCCGTGCTGCTAATGACATGCTAGCGTAGCGCGGCCGTGTAAGCCCTCGGGGGAGAAGAGTGGCACGCGGCCTGGCACTGCCAACTGTCTGTCTTGATGGCTGGCGCGGGCGCGGAGTCCGTGGCCATTGGGCGCTCTGTGTGTGTGTGTGTGTGTGCCCTCTCTGCTCACAGACCATCCTCTATGTGCCTTTAGCCTTTCTCACTCTCTCTGTGTGTTCTTCCATCTGTATGTTCTAGCTGTTGAAGCGTTGTGTTTACTCACTGCCCCTCTATCTGTCTCTTTATTTGTTTGTGACATCTACTTTATGTTCTTGCAAAATATCCCTCTCCCTTTTCCTCTCTCGTTCCCTCTCTCCGTCTCTCTTTCCCTCTCCCCCTCTCTCTGTCCCTCTCTCCTCTCTTCTCCTCCCTGAGCCCCCCCCCCCCCCCCTGTATCTGATGTAAGGTCCCAGACACAGTGAGATCCCTCGTGATCTCCATCATCTCACCTGTCATCCAGCCAAGTCACTCACCAGTCATCAGACGGAGAGAGGCGCCCGCGCGCTCTTTTTGGCCCCCGGTGGCCTCCGTAGGCGGCGGATTTGAGGGGGTGGGGGGCGTGGGAGAGTGTGGAGCATGGCGTTCTCACCCCCTCGTCTACCCCGTCAGACGCCCCCTGGGGGTGCCACGCAAATGCCCCCTGTGCCCACCTCTGTGTCGCCATCTCCTCGGCACCCTTGCCGTTGGTTTCGTCAACTCTGAGATGGGGCGCCCTCAGTATGAGGATCTCTAGTTTGAGAGGCCCTCTGGGGGCTGCGCTGTAAGACCCTGTCTGGGGGAGGCTGAAGGTGTGTGTGAGAGGAAGGGTGTGTGTCTGTGTGTGTGTGTGTGTGTGAGTGTGTGTGTGTGGATGAAAGTGTGTGCTTTTGCATGTCTGTATGTGTGTTCGCTCATGGTCTTCTTTAAGTACTGTTTGTGTGTGTGTGTGGACTGTTGGAATTAAGCGTTGGTTGGGCTGCATGGTTGGCATTTCTGTTTGTGTAGCCTTTGTGTGTGTGTTTGTATGATTGTGTGGCAGTTTGAGAAATAAGTCTCTACAGAACATTTGCTGTGTGTGTGTGTGTGTGTGTGTGTGTGTGTGTGTGTGCGCGCATATAAGGGGAAAGGGGGGCTTTGGTGAAGGGATCAGTGGTGTGTCTGCTGCCTCTCTAAGCCTCACCACTCTTTCTCCTCAAATCCATCCATCCTCTGAAGACTGCATTTCTCTCTCTCCTCCTCCCCACCCCGACTTCTTTGACTTTCCCCTGTGTCGCCGTCCTCCCATAATTCCTCCCTGAAGGACGCTTCCAATCCGTAAACCTAAAAGTTGGGTCATTTTTTTTGTGTGTGTCTTTGGTGCCTTTCTGGTCCCATGGTGATAGTCTGGCGTAATGTGGTCCTTATTCCTGAAATTGCGCTGCTTCTGGGCAAAGAGAACTATTCTGCAACAAAACTTGGTCGTTGTTCAAGGTATCTCACCACACGGTCTCTCACCATGTTGATGCACTGGCTTTGAAAGGTCTTAAATCTTGAAATGATTTTTCTCAGCAGAGGTTTCTTTTCTTTTTTAGCTTCTCATCGATTTCTATCCTGGAGTCTTACTGGTGGATAAGAAAGGTTTAAGGCTTTGTTGTTTTGCCGTATTTGTTCCATTCTACAACTTTGATCTAATCATGACATTTTTACAGGCCTGCTTCTTATGGAATGCTATCCAGTAGATGAATGTTGTGAGGACAGTCTCTCAGCTCAAGTACGCTTGGAGATATTGTAGTTGCATCTCTTGGCCAGCAGGGGTCCTCATGACTCCATGGTAGACAGACAGGGCTCTGCTGACAGGCCCCAGCTCCATAGAGGGCTGGAGCTGTAAAGCTCTGTCACTCTCCCTCTCTTCTCTCCACATGTAACCTTCAGCTCTCGAGCCTTTTAGAGCCATAACACTACTTTAATTGCTTTCCTACGTGTGTGTATTTGTGTGGGAAAGGCAGGCAGACACAGAGGCATTCTGAGAGGACGACATACACATACACATACACGTGCGTGTGCACACACACACGCACACACACACACACACACACACACACACACACACACACACACACACACATGCACACACACATACGCACACAAACACAAAGCACAAACACACATGTATTAAGCACACACACACACACACACACACCACACATGCACACATACATACACACCCGCACACACACACACACACACAAAGCACAAACACACATGTATTAAACACACACACACACACACACACACACACACACACACACACACACACACACACACACACACACACACACACACACACACACACACACACACACACACAAACTGACACACGGATACACAAACAAACTGACACACAGACACACAAACAAACAAACAAACAAACAAGCAAACACACACACACACACACGCACACACACATATTTATACTGTACATATATTTACATTCTAATGGCGAGGTTGATGTGTGTTGGGTGGGGTGAGACATGTACGTGTAAAGTTTCTCCACCTCACAATTAGACGAAGCCCTCTTTTTATTTACAGAGGCACTCATTATTACAGCCTGAACAAAAACCCTTCCGTGCGACAAAACAGCGCGTTGAAAGCTGGCGCAATTAACTCTTATCCAGATAGCGTGCAATTATCGGCGCTTAACTTCCGCTTTAAGTCCTTCACACCTTTTGTGTTCTCTCTGTCGCTTGCTCCAGCTCCTGCCCCCATTCTCCTCTCCTCTCCTCACCTCGGCGCACGTTTGCAGCGGAAGAGAGAAAGAGAGAGAGAGAGAAAAGGCGGCCCGTTAAGTATGCAGAGAGAAGTTCACGGCCCTGCCGCCGCAGCGGAGGGAACAGACGGGTCTAAATTGGCCCGCTAGCGAAATTCCCCTGGAAAGCGCGCTCCTGTGTGCGAACGCCCGGTAATTAGGGTTAGCTGTTCTCGCCGTTGTTAACATCGCGGCTTAATTTGAGAAGACGGTCCTCTCCGTGACCCTCTCTCCCTTTCTTTCTTTCTTTCTTTCTCTCTCTCTCTCTCTTTCTTTTTTTGCTCATGCTCTTCCTTTCCCATGGCTTCTCTCAGTCCTTTTTGCGCTGTCTTTCCTTTCTTTCTTCCTTTATTCATTCTCTCTCTCTCTCTCTCTCTCTCTCTGCTTATCCTACATGCTATTTTTGGATGAAATGGACCGGAAATAGCAAGTGCACGGGAAAGTCAAGGTCACCGTCTTAATGAACAGGCAAATTGTTTGATACCGCCAAGACGTTGAACTCTTTCCTCCGCGTCCCTCCCCGCAATAGGACATGGCAGCCCGCCATTCAGCCAGCGAGCGGGAGTGGTATTCAGGTCGAGCTCTTTTGCGACAGAACTAATGTTGTTATTCTGTATTCAGCGCGCCGATAATGGTCTTATTGATATGAATTATACACCGTCGGGATGGGGTCCATTTTTAAGCGTCGCAGTCGCTCTAATGCTAATTCCACGCTATTGAACATATGGCAATTTTGAGTTATGATTTTCCCCCTTTTTTATTCTGGTGAGGTGGTGTCCCATTACTTTCCATCCATATTCAGATTAGCGCTGCAGTAGCAGCTGAAATGTGATGGGGCCCCTGCTAGCACCGGTAGTCAGCTTTAACCTCCGCATCCATTTGCAGCCATTAGAGTGGACCCACAGGAGCCGAGTGTAACACAATCTAACATAACCTGACCTCACCGGTCAGTAGCAGTAGTGTGCTCAACTTTGTGTGTGTGTGTGTGTGTGTGTGTGTGTGCCTGCCTTGGTCACTGAGTGTGACTGGTTGTGATTGAACTGAGTCCAGTGTGTTATTGTTCTATTTCTTTGAAACAGCACTTGGAAGTGTATCAGGATGTGTGTGGGTGTGTTTATTTTCTTCCCTGTGTGAGTGTAGGTATGATTCGTATGTATACACGTGTATGTATGTATGTATGCATGTATGTATGTATGTATGTATGCACGTGTATGTATGTATGTATGCATGTATGTATGTATTTATGTCTGTCTGTATCTCCAGTGCCTCCATATCAGGCGAGCTCTTGTGTTAGTGAATCCCCGCTCCACTGGTACACATTCCATCAGTGAGGAAGCAGGTGGTCGAGCGCTGGGAGAAGCACACATTATCATTTCAAATCCACAGAGAACGCACACACATGCCATCTCTTTTGCTTGTGAATTCATTTAGCATGGGATATATGTATCCTGCAGCGTTCCTGCGGTGTGTGTGTGTGTGCAGTGTTAAGGATCAGTAGATTCGTGTGTGGATATGTTCTGGGGGTGTGTAGTGGTTTTAAAGCCCCCCAATGTGCTGGGCCTCGGGGGGAGAGTATTTTCACGTTCCTCTGTCTCTCGTAGGCACTCTCTCATTCTGACATGTCAGTCACTCACTCAGTGACTGCTTAAAACAGCTCCATCTCTGTGGGTTGTCTTTTGGGGTCAAGTACTCCAAAACTATGAAAGAAAGAGTGCTCCAAAACAAGCTGTCCATATGGAGTAAGAGATTGAAGATTGAAGGAGGAGGGTCAAAGAAACTGAGTTGGCTTACTCAGCACACATATCACCAATTATATATCAGGATGCCATCATCAACTACTGAAATGAGAGTGTGTTTTTGATCCTTGATTGCTCTCTCTCTCTCTCTCTCTCTCTCTCTCTCTCTCTCTCTCTCTCTCTCTCTCTCTCTCTCTCAGGAGATGTACTCTAAAGGGCTGATCCCGGTGTCGTCGATGCAGCAGGTGCGGGCGCTGGGAGATAACCGGCTGGAGGTGGTCACGAGTCTGCGCACCTTCGTGTTCCGCGCCGAGCGAGAGGGTAGGAGCCTTCTCTCGCTCTCTGCTCATCCTCCTCCTCTTCTTCTCCTCCTCCTCTCTGGTGCTCCTCTGCACTCTCTCCTTGCTCTCAGACTCTCCCTCTGTCCTCCCTCTCTCTATCGCTCTGTCTCCTCTCTCATCAATACAGTCGCCTCTACTCTGCCTCTCTCTCAGTCTTCCTCTTCTCTATTCCTCTCTCTTCCTCCTTCATTTTTTGTCTTTCTTTCTGTCTTTTTTCTTTCTTTCTTTCTTTCCATACCTTCTCTCCTCTCTCTTTTCCCTCACTGTTCTCACGGACTCTCTCTCTCTCTCTCTCTTTCCACTCTTTCAATGTATCCCTCTTCAGTCTCCATGTCTTTGCATCTGTTCTGTTCTTCCTCTCCCTCTCTCCTCCTCTCCCTCTCTCCTCCTCTCCCTCTCTCCTCCTCTCCCTCTCTCTTCCTCTCCCTCTCTCCTCCTCTCCCTCTCTCCTCCTCTCCCTCTCTCCTCCTCTCCCTCTCTCCTCCTCTCCCTCTCTCCTCCTCTCCCTCGGTCATTAAGGCGTGATCCCCGCTGGCCCCTCCTGTGCTCTGCTAGCCCTCACTGCTGTGCCCTTGGCCTCCATTTTGTGCCTCCCCACCCCAGCCTGGGAGAGTGATCCATTGTGGCTCTTTGACTCCCAGTTTCATGTGTGTGTCCAGAGCCGTGTGCCTCCACCATGGCACTGCCAGCCCGGGGCTCCTTGGCTCCCTGTTTCTCTTGTGCCAGTCTGAAGGTTGCACAGTCTTCCATGATGTTATTTCTGCTCGTGTGAGAAGCCATGTTGTGTGGCGCTGAGGTTCGCTTAGTTCGGCAAAGAGTGTGTGTGTGTGCTTGTGTGCGTGTGTGCGTGTGTGCGTGTGTGCGTGTGTGCGTGTGTGTCTGTGTGCGTGTACGTGTGCTGTGCGTGTGCGTGTGCGTGTGCGTGTGTGTGTGCATGTGTGTGTGTGTGCACAGGAGGCTTTTAGGCTGTGGGACAACGGCTTTTGGTGCTGCACCATCCAGCCCTGGACAGCTGTGTGCAGTCTGTCCCTAGGTGCTGCTGTGTTTAGCTGGCTGGCATTGTGCCCTTTCTCTCTCTCTCTCCCTCTCCCTCTCTCTTTCCCTCCCTCCCTCCCTCTCTCTCACTCACTCCCCCTCTCAGGTAGTTATCAAACAGAATGCAGGAAGAGTTGCGCGGTGTAAACATCTGCCTCAATTAGATAGGTCTCCTTCTCACCCCTTAACGAGCACTGGAGAGTCAACCCCCCCCCCCCCCCCAGCCCCCCACCTCCTCACACACACACACACACACACACACACACACACACACACAACCACACAACCACGCACACACGCGCGCGCACACTCACACACACGCAACCACACAACCACACACACACATATACAGACACACACACACACACACACACACACACACACACACACAGACACACAGACATTGGCACACTTGCACACACACATGCACACACACACACACACACACACACACACACACACACACACACACACACATCCTCTTTGATGTAGGCCAGCAGGTCAAACGGCATATTCCTCTGAATCCAGGACAGAATCCCCCATAAGCCCTCTCATAATAGGCGTGATGAAAGGGGTACATGCAAAACAAGCAAGATGCTGTCGCACAAATCTCAATAGTACAGGATTACTGCTGCAGTGAAGCATAATGTAGCTTATTCATAAATGAACAGAGGGAAATAAAAATAGCATTTAAAAGAATTATGAGGCGAATAACAAGTGAATGCATTTTGAAGCAGTAACACTAATGCCTTGTAAGAAATACACAATATCTAAAAAATAGCATCTGGGAATGGGGCTATTGTTTGGTCCTTCAGTACTGATGTTTAACATGATGTAAGTCAGCGTTTTGTTGACTGTTTGCTGTTTCATACTTTTAGCTTTCAAAAATCGAAACATGGCTCCCGGTCACACACACACTCTCATTCTCTTGCGCGTGCACACACACACACACACACACACACACACACACACACACACACACACACACACACACACACACACACATACAGTACACCCACACCCACACACTACCTCTTGTATTCCTTCCTGAAAGAAATTGATCTATTTTCCTGTCTTATTCACATGCATATGCACTCACTCACTCATACTCATTCACTCACTCACTCACTCACCCCCCCCCCCCCCTCTCTCTCTCTCTCTCTCTCTCTCTCTCTCTTCTTTCCCCCAATCTATTGCTTGCTCTGGTCCTCTGGCGGAGCTGGTGTTAGTGCCAGCCCTGCCTCTCCCACTCTGCTGTGATGAGTGGCTCCTGCTCGCCCTGCTCACAGCCACAAACAGCAGGCTGCAGATAAGCACAACCACTGCTACTCGTTTGTGGCCATGAGGTCTTCTCTCTCTGTCTGTGTGTGTGTGTGTGTGTGTGTGTGTGTGTGTGTGTGTGTGTGTGTGTGTGTGTGTGTGTGTGTGTGTGTGTGTGTGTGTGTGTGTGTGTGTGTGTGTGTGTTGCCTGTCTATACTCTACTTTATTTTGGCAAGACTGCCTGCAGCCTCTCTGAGCTCAAGGAGGGCGGAGATAAGAGAGAGGGGAGAATAACAGGTTGATGTTGGTCAACACACACACACACACACACACACACACACACACATACACGCACACACTGTAGACTCTAGACTGAGCACAAATCACGTACCCACACAGATAGACAGACACACACACACACACACACACACACACACACACACACACACACACACACATCAAATTCCAATATTTTTTCATGGGTTTATATTTGTGGGCATTGCTACTGTATGTCTTTACAAACAGGTTGGTTTCATAAACAGTTGAATGATTGTTTTGTTTGTTTGTCTTTTTTTTCATTCCATATTACTATGAGGTAAAAAGATACATTTAAGTCATTTGAAAGGATTTCTTTTAGCGTGGGCAGTGGAATTGAGACCAAAAAACACTCTCTGAAGAATGACATCTTCTCCCCCGGTGGTTTTGCTACACTTTTTCCTCTGCTTTTGTTGCTAAGGCAGGCGATGACTGTGGCATATATAGACAGGGTCTGTCTGACGTCCATTATCTTCAATACATCGATCAACCTTTTGCAGCTCCTCAAAAAGTGCTGCCTATCGACTGTTGGTGTAAAGCCAGATGGCAGCGAAGTTTTGCTTTGCAGATACAGTGTAGGGAATGAGAGAGAAAGATAGGTGGCTGAAGAAAGAAGAAGAAAGAGAGAGAGAGAGAGAGCAAGAGAGAGAGAGGGAGGGAGGGAGAGAGAGAGAGGAGGAGGAAGAATTTGTCTGGACAGCTCATGCATTCTTAAACAGCTTTATACCAGAGTGAAAGAGCCATCAATCTCTGGCCAAACATAAGAGAGACTAAGAGTGTTTCAGAGAGAGAGAGGGAGAGAGAAAGAGAGAAAGACGGAGAGAGAGAGATAGAGAGAGGGGATATTGTGAATAATTTAGAGGCACACGAGTTTGTGTTCTCACACAGGCGTCTGCTGTGCTTTTGACCAATCTGCAGGTGTTGTTACCCCCTAGGTACCTGTGTGTGTGTGTGTGTGTGTGAGGGGGGGGGGGGTCCATACCTGTGTCTGAGTTAGGGGTGTCACGATTCTCCAAATTCTCGATTAGATTTCATTTTCGATTTTAAAGCCATGATTCGATTCGATTTTCGATCTTTTTTTATTAATGCATTCCTTGTGTCATTATTATTATTATTATATTCATTTTTATTTTTTGCCCTCTCAGGGGGCTTTTATTTTGAAAGCAATTTTTATTTTGAAACCGTTCCATCCGTGAGGTTGTAAACAAAAAAAAAACGTCAAACATAGACATGTGAACATAGTGAAATGAAGCAACACAGAATGATACTTTGAATGTTTGTGCACACTCTGAAGACACTCTGAAGAGACCCAAGGTTAGTGTTAATGGAATAAGTACTTATCAATGTGCATTTTAAGCCTTAAAGTCATTTTGAACGTAGGCTAACTAAATCGTTTTTTTACTTGCTAAGTTGAGAAGGCTAAATTAGTGTTAGGCTAACTGACGTGAATGAACGCAAAAATGCTTCCACACGCGTGATTTCAGAGTAACAAGAGGTTGATGTGCATTTTTTAACTGGCTGCAGCCTAAAATTAGAGGAGTGTTGATGCTGCACGTGTGTGGTTTTGCGTTTTGGACATATATGCTGGATGTCACGTTGGGGGTGTGGCTGCATCGTCGATTCTACTTTTCAGTTCGAAGATCGAGATTGAGATGTAATTTCGATCGATTTCGATTTAAAATCGAGATCGTGACACGCTTAGTCTGAGTCCATACCTTTACTTAACAAGCATCCTTCTATTCTATAAAACTTGTATAATTTGAACATATTTATTTATATTTTTATATTAATTTATTAATGTATTAATTTATATATATATATATATATATATATATATATATATATATATACAGTATATATATATACATCATCTCAAACCCTAACTATAGAATTGAAAAGGTAAGGAAATAAGATAATAAATATGGGGGCATAATATTATTTCAAATAAAAGTATACTAGTGGAAATGACGCCTATATGAAATGACGCATATATGAAATATCAGGGCGGTGCAACCGCACTCACAGAATGTTTATTTTGAATTGAAGAGGGAGAAGAGTAAACAGGATCTTGCCTCATCAAGAGAACCCAAGAAGATGCCTGTATAATTTGAAATTAGTAGCAAAAGTCAGGTGGCGCAACCGCATCTTCAGATGGTGCAACCAGGTAAAATACTAATTTATTCACATTTTTAATGTAAAGCTGGATGTTGGAAAACCAAAATACCCGCCCTCTACAATCAAGTATTCATAAGTTACTTGTAATACCAAGGTCAACTACAAAATGATAAAGTGTTAAGCACTGTAGACACCCTCAGGTATATTTACCAAATGTGGGCATTTTTTAGAAGCTCGTGCCACCTGACATTTTTTGGGTGGTAAAATTGAAAATACAGTCTAAAAATATATTATCGCCCCTGTAAAACAAGACTTACAAAAAAAAATTCAAAAATTCTGTCCTTTTTTAAAAAATATTATTTTGAAGAAAAATCAAAAGCCTGATTTGCCAGTGACCCTTGTATTTATGTGTGTACATACAGTACATGACTGCATGTGTTTGACATATAGCAGCCTGATGCACCATGGAAACA
>NC_085009.1:4607180-4612180 GCF_963854185.1 Sardina pilchardus
AAAGGAGAGAGACAGAGCGAGAGAGAGAGAGAGCAAGAGAGAGCACACAGAGTCTGCAAGGGGGCTCATGCTCACTGGAGTGGAGTATTTAATTTAACAAGATGAACGATCTTGTCGAGAGACGTCACCCCCCCCCTCTTCTTTTTTTTGTGTGTGTGGGGGGGGTAGAAAGGCGCGGGAGGGTAGGCAGGGCTCGCGGGCTCCTTGGGGACGATAAAGTGGTGCGGCTGAACTCAATTCCGAGGTCAGTGCGCCACGGTTTCCCAAGGTAAAGAGGGGTGTCAGGGAGAAACAACAGAGCAAAAAGAAAGCCAAACACATCGGACGGCCCGGCCGCACGTCACGTCAGGCTGCTGGTTAGCGGCACATCGATTCCAGGGCACCTCCGTCAGCGGCCAGCGAGAGGACATTTATTTAGCCTGCCCTGCTCATGCACACAAACACAGACACACACACACACACACACACACACACAAAGACTAGGCTAACATATGCAGCCTCTGTGTTGGGAACGCTTGATATTGTAGCAGCTTGGCATCAGAGGAGCAGAATGTGTTGTGCTTGTCAGACGAGAGTCATCAGGGACAAGTTCAGGAAAAAAAAAAAAAAGTCTGTACTTTTCAATCCTCAGGAAAAGGGGGGGGGGAACGCAAGTTAGATCTTCCAAGTCTTCATCAGGCTCATGCATAGTTGCATCAAAGCAGTCTTCCAAAAAATGCAAAAGCACGGAGCATGTCCTCACCAGGAGTAGACAAACGACTGCAGAGAGTGAAAGAAAGTGGTCCTGCCACAAATGTGCTCCAATCATCCACTTAAGCAGCTGCTCCTAACTGGCACAGCTATATAACCTGGTAGATCAGCTAACTAGCGATATCACCTGTGTTAGGTGCCCAGGCAGTAGGAGCACATGGCTTGACTTTTACTTTTTGAAGTCTGGTTGGCCACCTTTTGATCTTTATTGGAACCAGTTGCACAGCTTGGGAACTCGAGTCCAGTTTTCATGGTCAGTGATCCGGTCTACTCTGTCATGTGGGCTTGAATTGTGTTACTCCTTGGTGCCCCAGCACTACACTCCTGATCGACGAGGCCCACACTCCCTCCTGCAGGTGTTTATCAGGCTAAGGCTCAGGTGTGCACAGGTAGCACCTGCAGCACTTTTGATAGAAGCTGCAACCATGCCAGTGTGTCCAGGGTACCAGTCGTCTCTTGGTGGGGTGGTGCTGTGCTTCCAGGACCATGCACAAGGCTAAGGGCAGTCTGTAGGGGAGCTCTCCATGGTGCTGAATGCGACCTGCTCTGCTCCGTGGACACCCGATGGCTGACCGGGACACTACAACGCAACCACACACTATGCAGAACCTCTAAGGATGCTCTGTGGAACTTTGACGTTCCTAACCTTTAATGGGTTTAAAGAGGACAAGCTAGAGAGCGAGAACAGCATGAAAAATGGCCAAAAAAGAGTAAACACTTGTACTTTTAATATCATGTATTGATTCCAAGGGCCAAAGGATAAGTGGTTTATAGTAGAGAGAGGACTCCGAACTGATTGGGTTTGACCAGCAGGCTATTCTAATGCAGATGCCATGCCCAGACAGATGTCCACGTGCTGCATGCCTGAATGACTTGCATCCAGACATCCCTGGGAGTTAGAGTGATGTTTTTAAACCGGCAACAGCAAAAAAAAAAAAACATGCCTCATCTTTTATAGACGACCGGAAAATGTATCACAGACAATAAGAAGAATTCATGAAGTATGTCCCTATCCGTCAACCCTGGAGCTCTCAGTCTACGGCGTCGCTCTCCATTCTTCAGGTAGGGGTGTCCAAGATAGGGGGGGTTTGTCAGTTATGGCAGATGACACAACAACCAAGCGCTACCCATCATCCCTGTGCTGTCGCGCGGTGTCCTCCCAGTGTAAATGGCCAGCAGTTTGAGAGAAGGCTGACACGGGGACATGAAATATTCCTCTGAGGAGGCGCCAGCGTCTGAGGATGAGGATGCGCGGTGGCTCTTCTGGGGCCGTTTTAAATGGATATTAAGGACTTTTTTGGTGTCTTGGCAGGCTTGGACAGGCTTGGGATGGTCCTTTTTGTCTCAAGGCCAGATTGTGATGTTGGGACAGTTTGAGCTGTGGCTCGTTTGTGATCCAGTTTAGGTCGTCCTTGGATCTCTCTGTGGGCCTCTCTGTACGTTGAATGATCCATGGTCAACTCTGTGTGTGTATCCGTGTGTGTCTTAGTGTGTCCGTGTGTGTGTTAGTGTGTGTCTAGGTGCTTAAGATACAGTATGTGTTTGCGCTCCAGCACTTGCACATGCATTCCTGTGTTAGTGTGTGTGTGTGTGTTTGTGTGTGTGTGTGTGTGTGTGTGTGTGTGTGTGTTTGTGTGTGTGTGTGTGTGTTAGTGTGTGTCTGTGTGTGTGTTAGTGTGTATTAGTGTGTGTGCGCTCCTGTGAGTGCTTCACTCGTATGGAGTGAAAAGGCTTAATTCATCTTTAGCTTCATTAGCTCTTTGCACCATTTTGCCCCTGCAGTCACCACGGTAATAACATATTGTATCCTAGGGTGCTGAGACTCTTGTCTTCCAAACGTTGCGGGTGTCAAGGCAAATTAATGACACCATGACTCTCTCTCTCTCTCTTTCTCTCTCTCTCTCTCTCTCTCTCCCTCCCTCCCTCTCTCTCTCCCTCTTTCTATCTCTCGTGGTCTTACTTTTCATCTCCTCAGTCTCACTCTGTTATGACCTCCTCTTTTCATCATGCTTGTGGTTGAAATGGTGGCTTTCATGTACTGAAGAATAGATGATCCTGTGGTTTTAGTGTCTTTGTGTGTGTGTGTACGTGTGTGTGTGTGTGTGTGTGTGTGTGTGAGAGAGAGAGAGAGAGAGAGAGCGTGTGAGAGAGAGAGGGAATGAGAGACATACTTAAGGAGTGACTGGAGGTGGTATAATCAAGGCTTTGTGCTAAAGTGAAATCCAGGCTTTGTGCTAAAGTGGTGCTAAAGATGAGTTAGGGGCAGTCTATTCTAACTGTGCTCCAGAACTTCATAGATTCCACCACCCTGAAAAGTGCTAACTCATTCTTGACAGAGATTTGGTTTGGTGTGTTTTCAGACACCTTCCTCCCCCTTTTAACACCTTCTTTTAGCACTTAAATCCAAAACGAATTAGCCAAATAAATTCCTTTGATTTCACAAGCAGAGATTGTATGGGGAATAACAGCCACAATTCCCAGCAAATGCATATGTTTCCATAACATGTGACATTTCAAAGTGCGATTCTCTCTGCTCCTCTTTCAGAATATTCTGTCTGAGCTGTGTTTTGTGTGCTTTTCACATAATATCACACAGAAACGCACAGGTGCATATTAATATACATACTCTGGGATCTCTCTCTCTCTCTCTGTCGGAATATATGATTGGACTTGACGCTGGGCCACTTGATGGCAGCATGGGCTGTGATATAGGAGAGTTCTCCTCGTCCTCTGTGCCTGGTGTGCACCTTCACTCTGACTCTGGACCTGTCGGGGAACAGGCTGTACCTGACGCTATAGCCCCACCTAAAGCAACACTATGCAACAAGCTGCTGCTTTTTGAAACGGCGTGTATTAGTACTCTTTATCCATCGCTCGTGTATGGTCATGTGCAGAATAGATAGACACGTGTGTCGCTCCTCTCTCAGTCATGCACGATGTGCACTACACAGTACACAGTTCCGGTGTGTTCCAGACACACAAAAGGAGACACAGCATGGCATTGCTGACTTCATCTTCAAAGGCAGCCATCTAAGGCTCTGGGTGGCGTGTGCAAGGTTTTGGGTGCCTTTTAGGTAGCCAGCTCACTAGTGCACTCACTAAGACTTGTGCTGATTGAATGCACCTCTCCGATGATGTCTGTTTTCTTTTTGCTGACCCCGAGGAACTGTGAGAAACGTTTTCACTCGAGGCAGATGTTTTATCCGATTTTATTTTGTTGAGGAAGTGTTGAGCGCTGAGAGGCGTGCAGAGTTGTGCATTTGGGAGGTCACTGTGGTGAAAAACTGGAGCCCAAATAACGGCCGGCCCCCTCCGCCCCTCACCCCCTCACCCCCTCACCCCCTCACCCCCTCCATGTTTTTCCTTCCTGGTGTCATAATTGGACAGGGCACAGTGTGGTGCCATGATGGGTGTCACCCTGGCAACCAACCATGTAACGCCGGGCCTGTAATTGGCATCCTGGAGGAATGAGGTTTATTAGCGGACCACAGCACACCTTGCCATCTTCCTCCTCCTCTTCCTCCTCCTCCTCCTCCTCATCTTCTTCTTCACCATCACCTTCATCATCATATTATTATTATATCATCACATTCAGCAGCACCATGCTAGTATTTGGTTTACATTCAAGTCCTGCTGTGCAAATTAAAGCAAAATTGTTTCTCAGGGAAAAGTTCCTGAAATGAAGGTCCATATCCCTTCTTTTCCTCTTCTCTTTCTTTTCCTCTATTTTTCTCTCTCTGTATGTCTATGTGCACAGATGGCTTGTGTGTGAGTGTGTGTGTGTGTGTGTGTGTGTGTGTGTGTGTGTGTTTGTGTGTTAATGCATTTTTTTGTATATGTCTTTCCTTTGTTGACACTGAAAGGTTCCTTTATCTCTATCTGTGACTTTTTCCTGCTTTCTGTTTTTTTCTGTTTTTCTCTTCTATTGAGGCTGTCAGCAGGTGTGCATGCTTGTGCACAGGTGTAAAATGAAAGCACATCTCTGCGCCATACATTATGATGAAATGGCTTTCATTCCATGGCTTTGAAGGCTCTTTCATTCTGTGTTTTAATAGGAGAGAAGAAGAGGGAGGGAAAGAGAGTTTGTCTTCTCTCTCTCTCTCTTTCTTTCTTTCTTACCCTCCATCCCTGCCTCTTATCTCGTCTTTCTCCCAACCCCTCTCTTTGTTCATTCATCAGTTGACATTGTCTCACCGCCAACAACAGTCGACTTTCTCTCTCTCTCTCTCTCTCTCTCCATTCTGAAACTT
>NC_085009.1:4627180-4629680 GCF_963854185.1 Sardina pilchardus
TTGCGAATTAGCACCTGTGTTAAAACACTCAAAACAATGCATCTGGTTTGTCCAATGTAATTGCTACGTCCATACCAAATACACATTAATAATAATAGCTCTACATATGGACTTAAATGTTTGGATTGTTTTATATGTGTGGATTGACTGAGTTAATACTGATGTCTGGTTAACATTTCCATGTGAATAGCCTCTTTTGAAGTATGCTTGCTGAAAAATGTGTTGACACGTTCAATACTTATTTCTCCCCGTTGTAAATATATTTTGTATGGAGATGTTCTTTTGGACCATTCTCTCTGTGACCTACTCTGGTGTAAGTACAGCGCCCTCCACAATTATTGGCACCCCTGGTTAAGATGTGTTCTTTAGCTTCTGATAAATTATTTTTTTTTTCAAATAATATAGGACCACAATGAAATAAAGCGTAAAATCCAACCTTTAATACAAGTGCATTTATTTAGAAGGAAAAAAATCCCACATTAAGAAATAATTATTTTACATCAAATCATGTATGCCACAATTATTGGCACCCCTGATGTAAATGCTTTGTACAACCCCCTTTTGCTAATAAAACAGCACCTAATCTTGTCTTATAATGTTTCACAAGATTGGAGAAAACAGAAAGAGGGATCTTCGACCATTCCTCTTTGCACAAAATCTCCAAATCATCCAATGACCTGGGTTCTCTCCTCTGCACTCTCCTCTTCAACTCACCACACAGGTTTTCAATGGGGTTGAGGTCTGGGAACTGAGATGGCCATGGTAGGAGCTTGATACGGTGTCTGGTGAACCATTTCTGTGTAGACTTGGCCATATGTTTAGGGTCATTATCTTGCTGAAAGACCCAGTGACGATCCATCTTCAGCTTTCGGGCAGAGGCCACCAGATTTTGATTTAAAATGTCCTGGTATTTCAAAGCATTCATGATGCCATGCACCCTAACAAGGTTCCCAGGCCCTTTGGAAGATAAACAGGCCCACAGCATCACCGATCCTCCCCCATACTTCACAGTGGGCATGAGGTGCTGTTCTGCATACTCATCTTTTTGTTACGCCAGACCCACTTAGAGTGTTTGTTGCCAAAAAGCTCTAACTTTGTCTCATCTGACCAAAGCACACGGTCCCAGTTGAAGGCCCAGTACCGCTCCAGACGTTTGTGCTTATGATTTTGAGTGAGAAAGGTTGTTTTCCCTGCATGCCTCCCAAACAACTTGTTGGCATGTAGATAGTGCCTGATGGTTGTTTTGGGGACTTTGTGACCCCAAGATGCAACCATTTGATGCAATTCTGTAACAGTGAGTTTTGGATATTTTTTTATTTCTCTTACCATCCTCCTCACTGTGCGTGGTGGCAAAATAAACATGCGTCCTCCTCCAGGCTTGTTTACCACTGTTCCAGTTGTTTTAAACTTCTTAACGATTCCTCTGACCATAGATATGGGCAGGTGTGCGAGTGGCTATTTTCTTATAGCCATTGCCTTACTTGTGAAGGTCGACACACATCTGCCTTACTTGAACAGTGTGTTCCTTTGTCTTTCCCATGTTGAAGAGAAATGGCCTCTGTGTCACGTCATATTGATAGCCCAGGGAAACAGGATGTTAAGAATTACTAATTAAATGTTCCTACATACTCTGATTGACTTTGTAAACTACTGTAGAAATGACAGAAATGACAGAAATACTTTAATTACATTTATTTCCTAGGAATTGTTAGGGGTGCCAATAATTGTGGAACAGGTGATTTTGTGAAGAATAATTATTTCTTAATGTGGGATTTTTTTCCTTCTAAATAAATGCACTTGTATTAAAGGTTGGATTTTACGCTTTTTTTTCATTGTGGTCCTATATTATTTGGAAAAAAATGAATTTATTAGAAGCTAAAGAACACATCTTAACCAGGGGTGCCAATAATTGTGGAGGGCGCTGTATCCCAGATGGAGATGTATTTCACCCTCATACAATTCTAATGTGACTTTTATTTTGAAATTCAGCAGTTACCACAAGATGGCTCAGCAATTGACTGATTCAATTGCAGTGTCTCTCAGTGTTATTGTGAATTACTACTAGTAATTATGTAGTATTGATGGTGAATGGACGAATAAACTAGTTAAATTAACTGAATGAACTGAGTTAAATGAACTAAATAAAATGAAATGAAGTGCAAGCAAAGAGAAAAGAAATGCATTCAAACTTAAAACTGATGAAAACAAACAAGGTGAAATTGTTTAATGAATGGAAAGTTCCAGAAGAAATGAGATGAGATGACCTGTGTCCGTGCGTCTGACCGCTTGTGTTGTCTGTGTTGGCTGTGCAGCGCAGCACCGCTTCCTGGGGCCCAGCATCTCTCAGGTGCGCAGCCTCAAGCTGGACAGCAGCATCTGGAGCAACGAGCTGGTGGAGGTGAGGGCAGCACACGCCTAACATGCATCTATGGGTGGAGACATGGGCATATGGGTGGAGAATATCTACAGTATGGGTGTAGACATGGGCATATGGGTGGAG
>NC_085009.1:4634680-4637180 GCF_963854185.1 Sardina pilchardus
TTTGAGCTCTGGTTGTCACTCATTGGATATAACAGATATAGCCTACCAAACTCCAAGACGAGTCATGGTAGAGTAAGTTAAGCACCCAGCCAATTAAACATGACCAAGGAAAAAGTGACAACTCACGCCATGCCATGGTAGGCTACCTAAATCATAGTTAACGTTACTGGACAGTGGACACTCATCTTTTCTATTACACCAGAAATATTTGTCTTTATCTTTGTTCGTTTTTTGAACATTTAAGTTATTTAATGAAAACATGATGTATCCTTGAACTATGCTTGACTCTTTTCCTAAAACCGAATGAAACCTAATTATGTTCACGTACATCTTAAAGTGACAGGCACTCAATTAGACCTACACACCACCCTTGTGATATCATTACAGTGTAATCAATATGAAGTATTCAGTTTACTGAATATTTTAAGCTATATAAGTAATTATGCAGATCCTAAAATGCTATAAATTGATAACAAAATGTATACAAATTCTGAATTCAAAATATGAAATAGAAACAAGACAAGCCATGTTCTGTGTGTGTAGGGTTTGAGCAGAGACTATGATTGCCACTGCTGTGAATGATCTGTATCCTGCTTAAGGCAAGAAGGTTTTCAAGGAAATTTCATAGTGCTCCTAAATTTTTTTCTGTGCTCCTAAACTTTTTCATTTAGGAGCACCTGTGCTCCTAGTGAAAAAGCTTAGCGTACAGCCCTGGTTTATGACTGTGTTCATGTCCAAAACACTTATATTTACATTCAACTACAGTAGTCCCTCTGCATAATGATACAGTACCTATTTGCCGAGGCAGTTGAAGGACCCTCCCCTGAGAGGATAGTCAATTTTGTTTAGCTCTTCAGAATGTGGGTAGGTGGTTTTACATTTATAGCAAAAAGGTTTTCTTAATTCCTCATAGTTTTCATAGTGCAGAAGAAAGGTGCTCCTCTGTCTCGACCTTCCCTGTCTGGCAGTGACCACATGTTCCATCTTCTTTTGGCATCCAGGTCCTTCTATGCCTATCACTTTCCACTGCAAAGGTGTGGTCACGGAGCCTGGACTTGGTCAGGATCTCTCTCTCTCTCTCTCTCGCTCTCTCTCTCTCTCTCTCTCTCTCTCTCTCTCTCTCTCTCTCTCTCTATCTCTCTCTCTCTATCTCTCTCTCTCTCTGCATGTGTGTGTTCAGTCCTGTTTGCATGTGAAAAGGAGAGTTGCCATTTTAAGTGATGTACTGTATGCACAGTTACATGTAAAAGTTAGTGTCTTTGCACGTACTGAGTGTGTGTGTTTGTTTGTTATTTGTATGTGTGTGTGTCTATCTGTGTGTGTGTGTGTGTGTGTGTGTGTGTGTGTGTGTGTGTGTGTGTGTGTGTGTGTGTGTGTCAGTGAGTGCGGGACTGTTCCGAGGGACCCTGTTTTGCATAATGTATGCGGAGCATCTGTGAGCTCTCCCCCTCATGCCCGCTCGCAGCTCAGGCCTAATTGCCGGCATGGGGGTCACCTGGTTGCCATGGCGATGCCCATTACTCACAGGAAGACAGCCACACACACACACACACACACACACACACACACACACAGAGATATATACGCATAGCTACCACTAACTGCTGCAGTTAAATGCACTTATGCTTGTCAGGTAACAACAGGACTGAGTACACACTAAATTAGAATGTGTGTGTGTGTGTGTGTATGTGTGATGTACATAAACCAGTGCATGTGTGCATGCTGGTGTATAGGGCAACTTCTGTGTACATTAGCGTGGTATGGAGTTGTACATACATGTATGGAGTTGTAGTGGTAGATAGGAAGAGTGTGATTGTCAGAGCATTAGCAGACATGGCACCCACCTTATCACATGATTATTACTGGACTACAGTACATGCACATGCACAGCTGGACTCCATTAAATGACATCTTCCTTTGCTGTGCGCATACAGATGAACACATTTTAGGACAATGGTACATGCCTTATACCATAATTGGTGCATATTATAATGTGCTGTACATATGTGACATGGGAAGCTGTAATATTGTGCATCCGTGTTCAATGATTGGTCACAGCACCAGTCGACATGGTCGTTATACTGTATAAGAAGACTCAATTGTCCCTGGTCCTTAGGGGTTGGATAGGAAAGGGTGCGAATGCGTGGGAATGCGATACACCAAAAGGTTGATTGTGAACCTTAAACGAATGTTCTGGAGCGAAAACAACCTAGGGTCTATTTTCAGAAGCAAACAGGTTCAAAATGTTGTTTGAGAGCGTAATTGCGTAGATTGGAGGAGTTTTGAGGAAGAATGTTGTTTGCATGAACACCAGATTGGCTTACAGTGAAAGCAAACTGGGCATACACTCACGGCAAAAGCAGATTATTTTACACTGCTTACATTGTTCAAAATAGAATGACATTTCTGTGATAGTGTGGTGAGGCTGTCTAACAGACAGACAAAACAAAGTATTGTGAACATTGTACGTTTTTTGAAAGGTTATGAAAATGTTATTTTA
>NC_085009.1:4649680-4654680 GCF_963854185.1 Sardina pilchardus
GAATAGGCCTTTGATGCATGAGCGAGGCGCGCTTTTATTTTGACACCGGGACGGTGTTGTCAGGAAGTGTGGTGCTCTGGAGAAGGCCTTTAATGCGGAGAATAACACAGTCTTTTGAAACTGTAGCTTGTATCGCTGCCATTCACTCAGTTTTACTCCATTTGAACTGTGTAGAAGGCTTTTATTTTGGAGGAAAAAAGTTTTGAAAGTGGATGAAAGACGAGATATGAAAGTTCATAGTTTGTATCATTCTATCACTTTCTCTCTCTCTCTCTCTCTCTCTCTCTCTCTCTATCTCTCTCTCGCTCTCTCCGTCCCCTCTCCATAGTGTTTCTTGCCCGCGGAGGCCGAGTCCATCCTGAGGCGGGACTGCGAGCTGATTGGCCGGCTGTACTATAAGGAAGGTCACGACCTCTACCACTGGCGGGTGGGCTGGTTTGGCCTGGAGGGCTCTGATTTGTACTTCTGCTCCCCGGAGGGAGAGGCCGAGGAGGGCGTGCTGCAGCTCAAACGCCTGCAGGAGATCAGTGAGTACACACACACACACACACACCTACATATGCATGCACACACACACACACACACACACACCACATGCACAGATATACACACACACACACACACACACACACACACACAGAAACGTACAAACACATAAGCATACACACCCACACACACCCACACACACAGTCACACACACACACACACACACTCACTCACAGAAGCGTACAAACACATACACACAAACAAACATACACACACGCACAAGCACATGCGCACACAAAAAACATTTCAAACATTCATTGAGGACATATATTTCATTCACACAGACATGGCTTCATGCTTTGATTCACACTTTTGCATGCCCACTTACACATACTCCCACTGAAATTGTACTCTCTAGCACCAGCATATACAGGACTACTTTTGCAATCTCAACAGTTACTTTGCAGGACATTAAGGTGCACACACACACACACACACACACACACACACACACATGTGTGTGTACTGTATGTCAAGATGTGTGTGTGTGTGTGTGTGTGCAAGTGCAAGTACAATGGAAATGTACAACTAGTCTTCTTTTGTAAATAGTGCACACGCACACACACATAAACAGACATTAAAATGCCCCCAGCCACAATCAAAGAGATGATGGAGAATCGACACCACAAGCTCACCTACTTCCAACTCCGTGTGTCTTTAGATGAGGAGGAGCTCACGTGTGTCTGTCTGTACCCACTTTATTGAAGTTCCTCCTCGGAATCGCCTCAGACCGCGTTGCCAAAGACCCAGACTTCTGAGGCCTGTACGTTGCAATGACTGTGTGTTATTTATTTCTCTCTCCCGAGGAGTAAGATTTTGGGCGAGCTCTTTTCGGAGCGCTCTCACAATGAGCCGTTGCCCGCAGCAACCTCGGGCCTGCCGAGCTTCACACGGGCCCGGGCACCTCTGGGCGCGCGTTCGCAAACGTTGCTGGTGATTGCGTTAGAGGCAGGTGGAGGGGAGAGGGGGAAAAAAAAGAGAGAAAATCAATGTCTTCGCCCCTCGCCTTCTCTTCCTCTCAGAGCAGAAATCCGTTTAGGTGTCCCTACACCAGGGCTGCCCCTCCTCACCACCTCCACCACCTCCTCCACCTCCACCTCCACCACCTCCTCCACCTCCATCACCACCACCTCCTCCACCTCCGCCGCCGCCGTCGCCCCGCAGCCGTGCGAGTGGAGCCCAGACCTGCCGCCAACTTTAGCAGCTTTCAGAGATGTTTTGTGACGCCTTGTTTGCGGGACCGTGCAGCCAGACACAGACTTGCACCCACACATGAACACACACACAAACACCCACTTCTCTCTCTCTCTCTTTGGGAGACGCTTGTGAGTATTTCTGTGTGTGTGTGTGTGTGTGTGTGTGTGTGTGTGTGAGTGTGTGTGTGTGTGTGTGTGTGAATGACTGACGTTGGGTCTAATTTGAAGTGAATGGGTTAAGCCCTGTAATAAACATAGGTGCTAATCCTGTTTGGACCTCTGTGTTGTGTGGTGACATGAAAAGGACTCGACAAGGTGTGAGTGGGTGCTCTGTGGGTGTGTGGGTGTGTGTGTGTGTGTGCGTGTGTGTGTGTGTGTGTAATTCCCTAACCCATGGCATTGGATGCTAGGAGGGTGTGATCTACGGTCAGGCTTTATTAAAGGGGGTTATGAGCATCGTGTGTGTGTGTGTGTGTGTGTGTGTGTGTGTACACTGCCAAAGAACCTACTACACTGAGAAAATGAAAGGTTGCCAGCCCACCTGGACTCCCTGAGCAAGTGCTTGATGCGGAGAGAGACGGTAATTATTTGAGAGTGCCACACAAATGAGGAGTGTATGGGACGGAGATCAAGAGATTGACAGCGGCGAGCGGCGTCTGCGAAGGAACGCAGGAGACAGGAAGTCACTCCACTCCAGCTCTGATGGACCTGTCGGCAGTACGTGTGGCGGAGCCGAGCTGACAGGGCCACACTCACGTCAGCCTGGAGCTCGAGCGAGATTGGCTCTTGATTAGCGATGAAAGTAAACTGTCATTTGTGAATCTGCCACGCTTTTTGTTACAAATAACCTGAAACGACTCCCCCATTGTTCTCCCTGGCGGTGTGTAATGGGCCTGTGATTGGAGCGCCATCAGTCCACTTCACGCATTTTTGAGTCCCTTAAATGGACGCTGTCAGCGGAACATGTCTCTTTTCGCACAGTGTGACCAGATCCCGCGTGTGTGTGTGTCCCGTTTTCCCCCCCTCTTTTCGCTTAGAGCTCGGTGAGACGTCAGTTGGAGCTGTGCGCGTCTGTTTGTCCACCGACCCGCCACTAGGTGGGCTTCGGCCGCTGTCCAGGGTGCTGAAGCAGCATATCGTGTTGGTGGTGCTGAGGAGATCTTGTCTACCTGTGTTTGAATTGCCTTGTGCTTATTTTGAAGTGTTAACGTGGTCTTGTTTAATGGAGACTAATCTACTTATTTTAAGGCTCGACGTGTACACATTCCACAGTCAAACCATTTGGACTCATATCATTTACTAAGCTCTGAGGATGTAAACAACTTCAGGCTGAGTCTTCATCTTAAACTTCAGGCTGTATTTCATCTGTTGAGATACTGTGCTAATGAATGGGCCAATGTTTTGTCTTTTTTGTTTTTGGAATACAGGAGGATTTCCCTGCAAAAAGCTTTGTTTTTATGTCTGTCTGTCTGTAGAACGTGACCTTGCACATGGTGCTTGTCTACACAGAACTGCTCTCAGCACTGCTCTCAGCGCTCCGAAAGTTTGGTTTTCCAGAAGTCTATGCTCAGTGCAGCAGGGTAAAGATCTCTCTGTTGAATTCTCCTCCGACTAGCCTGCAACATGCCACACCAACAAAGTCAGAAAAGTTTCTCTTTTTGTTTTAGTGCAGCCGAGTGCTCCTTTTTGCTCTTCATTTGCCCGTTCAAACATTGACGGTGGCCCTGTTTGCATTCGACTGCTCCCACCTTAATAGCCTTCTCTCCAAGTCAACAACAGCATTCGGCTGCTCCCACCTTAATAGCCTTCTCTCCAAGTCAACAACAGCATCGGGTCTGCGAGGTGTTTGCTGTTGTGTGGACTTGGCTCAGGGGTGTAGACTGCAGCCGCTGCTGCTTGTTCCTACAGGCCCCTGCCTTGCCCTTGAAACTTTCCTCCCGTAGTGTAACAGCAATTAGGAAACGCACGGTCTCAAGACGGCAGCCACCACCCCTATACACCCCCCCCACCACCATCCCCTCATCTCATAAGCCAGGGTTTTTTCCACTACAGTGGGAACACTGATGCTTAGTCAAAGCGTGAAATTGGAACATATTTTCCCTGCCGTCGTGGAGATCTGGCAGCAATATCTGGGAGAAGGTGGAGCGCCTGGGCTGTTGGGTCTCCACAGTGCCAGGCATTCTATTATGAAGCTGGTGACAAGTGCTCGCAGAAGAGGCGAGAAGCCTGCACTTTGACCTGCCACCCATTCATAGTGAGCTGCTAAGAGTGACATATAACCCGGCAGAACCCCAAAAACACTTTTCTAAGAAGCAACTACTTCAGTTAGTGGGAGAGTGTTGACTGAGGACACTTCATTTCTGATTTTCTCCCGGGAGGCTCTGTTGACTCTCTCATTTCACAATCTGTCTCAATCACAGGTAATTCACCCATCTGCTTGTTGTTATATTGGAGTGTTCTAGAATGGCCTTAAACGGTCTTGAGTGGATTAAAACTTCTGTTAGCGAATTAGACAGAGGCTGGTAAAACTCATCAGTGGTCACAATTTGAATCGGTTAGATTATTTTGTAGGGCCTAGGGGACTAAGCATGCAGCCCAGACCAGCAGGGATAGGCGGAGGTTGTGTTTAACACAGATGGTGAAGGTACATTATCAACAGGCAAATGTTTCATAAACACAACAGGTCTAAAGTTCGTCTAAACACCAAATAAACAAAACAGTCTTAAAAAACAATAACAGTCTGAGGTCCAGAACAGGTAGGTGGAAAAACATGCAGGCAAAAGAACAGAAGGGCCAAGCTGAGATTCAGGATATGCAGGTGAGTAAACAGGAAACAGACTGGCAACAGGGAACACAACGCCATGCTGTAAAGGTGCCAGACAAAAACAACTAAATGCAAGTAAAATGTCAAACATCAGGAAGCAAAATGTGTGCAAAATATATCATCTTGCGCAAAATACAATGGCTTGAAAAAGACCTTATAAATCAAGCCAGGCCACTTTTTTCCAGATTAACCTAAAAGTATTCAACAAAACGGATGGATCTTCACGCGTAAATGTGAAAAGAAGATGACAAAGCCAAACAAAACTGGAACCGGAACAGGAAAGCACACACACATGGGAGAAATGTAGAACTTTTTGGATGAGGGCGTTGGGAGATTCTGGGTTGCGTCATGACAACATCAACACCCTTTAGGGGTCCTTTAGTGTTATTCCCTCTCCCTCTGCAACAGTTCCCCTCAGATAGTTCTGCTCGGCA
>NC_085009.1:4657180-4659680 GCF_963854185.1 Sardina pilchardus
CACACACACACAGACAGAGACACACACACAGACAGAGACCCAGAAGAATCCACAGTGACTCAAGCTGTCAGAAAAAAAACTGTTAATCTGATTTATTTCTGAATGAGGAATATGTTTTCCACAAATGGCACATGTGAGCGTGACAGAGTGCCGTTACGACGGCAGAGTAAGCGCCCAGCACAAAGGAGCCTGGCTCTCTGATGTTGCGGTCAGGCTGCAGGTGTAGCACCCCCGGAGACCCAGGTGTGAGGCCAGGTGGGGTGACCCGCTCTCTCCCTTCACTCCAGTGACATACATCCACCGGAACATATCTTTGACACGGCGGGGTGGTGTCACTCTGTAAAGCACTTGAGTGCTCAGGGGAGTAGAAAAGCACTATAGAAATGCAGTCCATTTCTCATTTGTTTTTTGAAAAATAAACAGCCTACAGACTGTGTCTACATCTCCCTACAATTTCCCTTTAAGCAGAATTGGGTGTAGATTTACGAGGGCTATTTTATAGCCCTTATAAGAAAGAGTACCTCTAACTTCCTGTTCTGTGTATAAGCCCCCTCTCCCTCTGGTTGTGCCGTCTCCAGGCCTGTGCCACGAGGGCATCTACCAGAAGAGTGGCGACGCGGCGCGGGTGTCCCAGCTGCTGGACGACTTCCGTCGGGACGCCCGCAACGTGAAGCTCCGCGCCCAGGACCACCTGCTGGGGGACGTCACCGACACGCTCAAGGCCTTCCTGGCCCAGAGCGAGGACGCGCTGCTGACCAAGGAGCTCTACCCCTACTGGGTGTCTGCCCTGGGTAAGGCAGAGGCCACGCGCATCTACGCAGTCTATACACACTGCATACTCAATGTGTAGCTTTTGTGGGGACCTAAAGTGCTTATAGGGACCACAGGTTTGACCTTGACTTGCGCTCACTTCCTGATCCCTCTCCTGATTCCTGATCTAGCTGCCTCATTCCCCACTGTTCTTTACTGATCGGTCAAAACATGAAAAAGTGAAGAAAAAAAACAGCAACAAATTCAAGTTGTTTAAATGAGCAGTTCTAGTGCAATGATGCCTTGTACCAGTGTGCTAAAAATAGCAAGGCCATTGGCTCAGTAGCCTGGGACATCACATAATGATGCTGTAGATCTTTACAGCTCTGTAAGTGCCTTTGGACACAAGTGAATACATCTCAAAAGCAGATACCTACCCATTGTTCTGTCCTCCCTATAGTCCAACTCAATGTGTAGAAAGAATCACAGGAAACTGGAACCTTTTACGGATCCATGATAAACCTGACACAAAGGTAGCTCACTTACAGTATGCCTTAAAAGGCTGCTGTAGAGCCTAATGCTGATGTGATGCTTTTCACTGAGACATAATACTCAAGTATGCTGATAATGCACTAGTATCATGTCTCCATTAATGCCCAGCATCCATACATGATAACTAGTCACTGTCAGACATCCCACTAGCATGTGTGGCTAATGTATTTTTTTTTCCTTTATGTGTGTGTGTGTGTGTGTGTGTGTGTGTGTGTGTGTGTGTGTGTGTGTGTGTGTGTGTGTTTGTTTGTGTGTGTGTGTGTGTGTGTGTTTCTCACTCGCAGATGAGGAGGATGAGGAGAGTCGCGTGCAGAAGTATTCCACCTTCATCAAGAGTCTTCCTCAGATCAACCGCACCACACTGGAGGCCCTGCTACAACACCTTTACAGGTACGCGCACACACACACACTCAAAGATACGACAGTCACACACTTTAATACATGTCCTCTGGCATGTAATCGCAGGCAAGGCCTAATGATGAAAGACGGTCCATGTCCAAATCATGGCCATTTATACGCATGTGTATGTGACATTCCTACATTGTTCTATAGGCACATTTCACATCTCCAGCATAACTTACTGCGCACATAGAGACACCTACACATTTATTTACAAGCACACTAATAAATGTGTTCATTTACACAGACTCACACGCTTACACACACACACACACACACTTATGGGTTTAGAAGTACACATACATTTCCAAACAGACACAAAAATTAACAAATAAATGTCTTCATTACCATTCGTACACTCATTAGCGCCCACATTACCAAAGTGTCCATTCATATGCCTGTGAATACTTATGTCTTTACCACCAAACATGCATTCATGCACACACACGCACACACACACACACACACATAGATAGACAGACACACACACACACATGCATACAAAGTGTGTTTATTGAGCTGAAGTCCTTGTCACATTACCTCTCCTCTAACTAAGCATATTTGTGGCCCACTTCTTGGAACATTGCTGTCTCGATGTGTGTGAGCCTGTGTGTATATGTGTGTGTGTTTGTGGAGTCTGCACAAATGTGTCTAAGTGTTTCTGTATGTTTATGTTTCTGTTTCATTTTTGAGGCTCATGCCTTTGTGTATTCTTGTATGGGTATGAGTGTGTGTGTGTGTGTGTGTGTGTGTGTGTGTGTGTGTGTGTGTGTGTGTGTGTTGCCTTGCCTGTGCTTCG
>NC_085009.1:4664680-4667180 GCF_963854185.1 Sardina pilchardus
ACAGAAACTGGAAGACAGAGTTCTTCCCATCTTGTTATTCCTATCCTCCTGTGCATGTGTGTGTGTGGGTTTTGGGCTGTGTGTGTGTATCCACCTGTAAGTGGTCTCTCGCGGGTCACAAACTCATTGGCGAGCATGGCGGTGCCCCGTACCGCTGCATGATGGCACCGATACCCGCTGAGAGGTTGGCGTGCCCGTTAACCTTGCCTGTCTGCCGGCTTCATGCCTGGGTGCGGGCGCGCCACAGCAAAACAATTTGTTCAGATAACCTGAAACAACAAATTAATCTGCCGCATAGCGCATAGTGTAGCCGCAGCCACCCCCCCCCCCCCCAACTTTCAAGGGAAAAAAAACAAAACAGTTTCAGGACTTTTTGCTGTTTTTTGTTGTTGTTGGTTGCAGTTGTTGTTCTTACTACTTATCAGAAAAGAGGATTGTGGATAATTGTAAGCACAGTGGAGAAAAAATCCATCTGAAATGAAGAAAAGAGAATGGGTATTGAGAAAAGGGTATAGTTTTTTGTTTTCAAAATTGTAATTGTATATTTTAATGGGGTTTATTCATTTCTGTGTGTTTGTGTGTGTGTGTGTGTGTGTGTGTGTGTGTTTTGAGGGGGATACACAAACAGGCTGGCATAGAAAAGAAGATTTGTGCTAAGCAACTGATATTCTGAACATGAACCTTCTTGCATATCTACTAGAACTTTCCATTTATTCTGAATGAATGCAGAGGCATTTTTCTTTTCTTTTTCCATAAAAAAACAACAGCGGCACTGCCTCATATGATTCCAGGGGAGCCATGTCCAGATGGATCCATACACCCGTGTGTGCTAACACACACAAACTGCCCCATACACACACACACACACACACACACACACACACACACACACACACACACACACACACACACACACACACAGATAGAGAGAGGGAGAGACACCAAGCTGGGACCGTGAATGCCTGGGCTTGAATAGGGTCCTGATTGCCTGTCGTGTGAGGGCTGTAATCACTGTTTTTTGGCATTTTTGCATAGCGCCTCACACACATTATTCAGCTCTCCAGATCCTTCCACTCAACATGGTGCCACCTTTTCCTCTCTCTACTTTCTTTCTTTCTCTCTCTCTCTCTCTCTCTCTCTCTTGCTCTCAAATAAAATCGATGCCTTATTGGCCTGAATGAATGAAATCTTTATTGCCCAAGTTGCAGGTAAGACGTAATACTGTGCGTTCAGACCAAGAGCGACTTGAGCTTCCAAGATCGCTCTGGACGCCCTGTCAAGGACGCCGTGGGAAGCTTGGATGCTTTGGCCGTTCTGACGTAGTAGCATTCTATGTTCGTTGCTGGTCGTTTGGTCGCTGAACTGCGTCATAGCTCATTACCATAAAGTTGAGCCACTTTCAACTCGACGCTGATGGATTGGTCGCTGCTGGCAGCTGAGAGAAGCCGGCTTCCATTGAAAATTAATGACTTCCGGAATCTTTGGAAGCTCAAGTCCGCGGCGGTGTGAACACACAGTTAGGTCTTGACTTACTGTACATGAACATTTTGTAGGGTGTTCTCTCTCGCTCGCTCTCTCTCTCTCTCTCTCTCTCTCTCTCTCTCTCTCTCTCACTCTCTCACTCTCTTACACTTTTGCATCCTCTCCACCTTGCTTCCCTCTCTCCACTCTTATCCATCTGTCTCCCTCTGTGCGTTGGACATATAGTTCTAAGGCGATGGACATCATTCTTTAGATTACTGCATGTTCCATTGCCATGGTGCTGTGGTTTGGCTCCTTAATGATATGGTGGTCAGACCTGTAGATCTAGCTTGTCAGGTTGCCATAGAGACAGACTGTGGAGAAGCAGCTTCTATTTGGAGCAACACGTTCTTCCAAGCCAAGGGACACTTTCAAGTTTTGATCAATGTTCTAGAATTGTTTTGCAGTTTAATTGTTTTAACACACATCTATAAGAAGCATTGGGATACCCCTTACAATATTCAGAAACGTTGAAAACGTTACGCTTTGTCAAATGGTATAAAGTGGTTTGTTAGAAATTTGAGGCCTGATTTTCTTGAGTTGTCAAATTTGATAAAAACAAATGGTCAGTTAATGTGCATGCAAAGTTACAAAGTCATTAGCGGAGTCATGCCATGCACGTTTCATCAATTATGAAATTTGATGAAATTCCCCAAGATGCTTTAGTAAAGTCTGCAAGAATTTTATTGAGGGGAAAAAAGACATTTGCTTGGTTTTGTTATGTTGTTCTTGCATGCTCTGAAAAGCTCATGGGGAAAAAAAAGCAGGCATGATTTTGCAGCGTAGGTTTTATTTTTGATATTAAATTTCACATGCATAATTGGCTTTGCTCTGATAGGCCAACATCTTGAGGCATCTCTCAGGTGTATTGCTAGATGACAAACAGGGGAGGGAACATAAGAAAAGAGAGCAGGTGTGATGGGGGCACCGTGTGCTTTTCTCCTGTGCTCCAAGACCATTTCCCTTTTTTATGGTCAAT
>NC_085009.1:4669680-4694680 GCF_963854185.1 Sardina pilchardus
TGTTGAGCTGGCCAGTTGCACCCTGGGAATGAAAGGCCTGAAAGGGACGGACGAGGAGCTGTGGACCACTTATGAGGTTCTGGATAACGGAGAGCTGGGTAGGCTTCTTCAAAAGGACTGTGTGTGTGTATGTATGTGTGTGTGTGTGTGTGTGTGTGTGTGTGTGTGTGTGTGTGTGTGTGTGTGTGTGTGTGTGTGTGTGTGTGTGTGTGTGTGTGTGTGTGTGTGTGTGTGTGTGTGTGTGTGTGTGTGCGTGCGTGCGCGTGTGTCTGCAAATGCGTGTGTGTGTGCGCAGTGCCAGCATACAGTATTACGGACAAATTAAAGCGTGTGATCGTTTATGTAAAGTTTATGGCTGTGTGAAAGCCCTTAGCTGTGTCTCCTTGAAATCTACAGCCACGACTCCGAGAGAAGAGAGGGTGTATGTGTGTGTGTGTGTGAGTGTAGTGTGTTTGTGTGTATGTGCACTTCTGTGCGTGTCTGTCAACATGAAGGATCAGCTACAGAGGAAATGAAATTGCCACTGTTTCCCTCCCCATACACAGACTCGCACACACACATACACACACACACACACACACACACACACACACACACACACACACACACACACACACACACACACACACACACACACACAGCCTCATCCATCAACATCACTATTATGATAGAGAGAGATGTTATCCAGTAACTGCAGTTGTACTCTAAATGTGTGTGTCTGTGTGTGTGTTTGTGTGTGTGTGTGTGTGTGTGTGTGTGTGTGGCTTTGATTCTGTTAATGGACAAACTGTAACTCAGACTGACGGTTAGAAGTGATTCCTACCCTCCCGTGTTGTCCTTTAGTATTTCTGTTGACTGTTCTGTATTGGATTCATCTAGTGTTTGAAATGCGTGACACAAAGTTGCAAATGCCTTGACTGTGTCTGCCCCTTTTTATTATCAGTCAAGAATACCTGCTGAGAACCTTTACAATGCTGAAGACTGTGTATGTCAGTCGGGCAGTCGGATGCCCATAATGTGCTGTGTAATACACCAGTAGCACACAAATACACGTGCACACACACACTCATACACACACACACACACACATGCACCCCTGTACACACACCTGGTTGTGGTGTGTGTCCATGACGATACTGGTCATCCTCAATGCCATTATGTGTCATATTCCACCAGCCGTTCATCTCAATTCTGACTGGACCGTGAACACATCTCCCCTTCACATCCCACTCCAGTCTAAACCCCACCCACAGCAAGAGGCCAAGGCACCGTCCCAATCAGAACCATAGGCCCCGTCCCAATCAGAACTATAGGCCCCGTCCCAATCAGAGCCATAGGCCCCGTCCCAATCAGAACCATAGGCCCCGTCCCAATCAGAGCCATAGGCCACGTCCCAATCAGAACCATAGGCCCCGTCCCAATCAGAGCCATAGGCCCCGTCCCAATCAGAACCATAGGCCCCGTCCCAATCAGAACCATAGGCATAGGCCCCGTCCCAATCAGAACCATAGGCCCCGTCCCAATCAGAGCCATAGGCCCCGTCCCAATCAGAACCATAGGCATAGGCCCCGTCCCAATCAGAACCATAGGCCCCGTCCCAATCAGAGCCATAGGCCCCGTCCCAATCAGAACCATAGGCCCCGTCCCAATCAGAACCATAGGCATAGGCCCCGTCCCAATCAGAACCATAGGCCCCGTCCCAATCAGAGCCATAGGCCCCGTCCCAATCAGAACCATAGGCATAGGCCCCGTCCCAATCAGAGCCATAGGCCCCGTCCCAATCAGAACCATAGGCCCCGTCCCAATCAGAGCCATAGGCCCCGTCCCAATCAGAACCATAGGCCCCGTCCCAATCAGAGCCATAGGCCCCGTCCCAATCAGAACCACAGGCCCCGTCCCAATCAGAACCATAGGCTACCCCACATCACGTGTGTGAGGAGTGTCCAGTCCTGCAGTCTGAAGTACTGTAGTGTCCAGGAGGAGGGGGTCCTATGGTCCTGCTCCCCTACTGTGACCCTAATGAGACCCACTGGAGTCCCCTGTAGAGGGTTTCTACACCTTGTCTAAAATGCACAGAGGGCCAGATGTACTAACACAGCGCTAACAGCGAGTTTTTGTAAACGCAGAATGCGAACGCTGTGCTTGGCTATATTGCGTGGAATTTACTAAGCTGTCACTTCATTACGTTAACTGCGGTCATCCCCGCCCGTTCCCGCCCCTCCACAACGCTAGTTGCGTGCGCAGAGCTGCTGAACCACAAGCGCAGTTGAATATTGCAATATTAAAAAGAATCCAAGTTTAGCGATCATACATGAGACAAAGAGATGTCAATGAGCAGCGACAGACAGAGTAGGCCTAGAAGTTCTACTAATCCACTTAAAAAAATACTTGTGAACTATTTACTGCTGGTAGACTATACGGGTATGACTTACAGTAGCCTAATGCCTGTCTAACAGATTGGGAAGTGTAAGCTATGTCGTGAAAGAGAAAATACGATTTTAGAGAGGCAAACAAAAGTTAAGGTTGCTTTTGACATAGTATAATGAAGAAAACTGATGCTCTGAATAGTGATTCAGCTGACTCTAAACGTTTTTCTAATAGACGCATTTAACCGCAATTTGGATTACACCTGCTTTCAGAAGGCGGAAGTTTTTCAACGCAAAGTAGACGTGCGCTGTTTTCATACATAAGGCGGAATACTTAATCAATCGCTATTAGCACCTCTCCTCCCCTGTACTTGCGCGTTACACCCATTTCCAGCTGATCCGCCCAGGAATTAATATGCATGACACGGAAAAGCGCAAATAGCCATTCTCAGCTCCCACGGCAGGCAGTCTACGCGTTTCTCTCATTGCGGCGTGTTTGTACATACCATCCCCATGTTTATACGCGCACGTTACGCCTGAAATGGGCGCAAAACGTTAGTACATCTGGCCCAGAGTGTTCTCTACAAAAAGAGAAAGTAGACAGAGAAACTGTCGTCAGTTTGAAGGTTAGACCAGAGCTGCCAGCCCATGCTCATTTCTGACAAGCAGGTTGGGCTTTATTCGCCAAAGACCCTTTGAATGCTGCGCGGCAGTTGAGAAGGAAATGTCCCAGCTGATGGGCCTGTGGGCTGATGGGTGACCCATTTCACTTTTGGGAAATTCTACTGATGCTCCTGAGCTAAACCATCTCCCATCACCCCTCCCATCGCTCAGATTGCACAGCGCACCAGAGACTAAGCTGCTGATGGAAAGGGGTGGGATGGGGGGGTGGGATTGGGGGTAGTTGCGTGCCGGTTAAGTGTTTCTGCAGATATTTAGCGCCCGATCGGGACGATGCTGAGAGATTGTCCCAGGTCCCTCTAGTTGTCTCAACACCATTATAAATTAGTCATGTGTGGTGGAAGGCCATTCCTCATCCGAAAGAACTAGGAATGAGATGTGATTGTGTTGATGAAGAAGCGGAAGGGTGTGTGTGTGTGTGTGTGTGTGTGTTTGTGTGTTTGTGTGTTTGTGTGTGTGTTTGTGTGTTTGTGTGTGTGTGTGTGTGTGTGTGTGTGTGTGTGTGTGTGTGTGTGTGTGTGTGTGTGTGTGTGTGTGTGTGTGTGTGTGTGTGTGTGTGTACACAAGTTTGGTCCGTGTTATCCTGTTCACAAATGAGAGCTTGATAATGGGTCTATTTTGCACATGACTGTGTTTTGTAATCATGTTCAGATTTGCTCAGGATAATTGCAAAATTGAAGTACATAATTATAAAAGTGATGGAAAGAGGACAGGGAGGGAAAAAATTAGCAAATGGTTTATAATGGGATTGTGTGTGTGTGTGTGTGTGTGTGTGTGTGTGTGTGTTTCATGGCGTTCCCAGATGACACTAAGCATTACACTGTAGTGATTTGATGCTAGTTTTGGGAGAGGGTAGTGAAGGAACAGCAAGAAATTAAATCCAATATCTATGCACTCAACCGTGGACATGCTTTTTCTCACTATGTAAACCACTAATAGGCTTTTAGCTGTAAAAGACTCCATTTTGTCTGTACATGTAAGTTTACGTTGACATTAATGTCAATTAGTAATTACATGATTGGAATCATTTAGCATGGTAAGGTTATAACATAGAAAGGCTGAGAACTGTCATAATTGTCCATATGAAGATGTTTTCTGCTCAGTGGAACATCTAGATGCCACTTCATTTGTTAACAGTGGACAGTACAGTACATGTGGTTACATTACATGTACAGCTTTACAACTATGGTTATACGTAATAAAAATAAATACTTAAAGTCTCTCAAGGCGTAATAAACTTAATCTACTGTCTACTTTTTGTTTTGAACTCAGAGAGGCCCCTACACTACAAAGAGAAGATTCTGGAACAGGTGTTAGAGTGGAGCTCCTTGGAAGATCCCAGCTCTGCCTTTCTGATCGTCAAGAAGTTTCCGGGTGCTAAACTCCCCCCTGCCCGCGCAGGTACAGCACTCCAGACACACACACACACACACACACACACACACACACACACACACACACACACACACACACACACACACACACACACACACACACACACACACACACACACACACACACACACACACACACATTCCAGTCATCACCCCTCCATCCATCCACTGTCATGGTGTCTGAAGCAGTTGCTGTCCTCCATGAAGGTAGAGTATCTGCAGTACTCAGCAGGCGTGGGCCTACAGTACCCTGGTGGTGGTCCGTCTCCCCTTGTTGTCCTGTGGAGCCACAGGGACAGCTGTGGTCTGAAGATTAGAGGCAGCCTTGTTATTATTAGCAGTCTTGGCTTGGGCCCCAAAAGTCTCAGGTTCAATTCCCTTGACTGGCAAGAAAACAACCTGGGTGGGTAGAGTGAATGAACAACACTCTGTGTGTACTGTAGGTCAAATGCAGTGTTATTGAAGGATTTCTCCCAGGGGGATAAAATGAAGTATCTTAAAAAAAAAATTTTTTTTTTACAAGTCTACATATTGCACGCTCCTTTGTCCACTATTATTTCTAGACATCGCCTTTTAACCGCGCACACAGTCACTGCCTCCACTGAAAGGGCTCCACCTGCTTGCGATTGTAATCCGTTATCCAACAGCCCCCCCCCCCCTATTAATCGATTCTTCCAGTACCTCCAGTGAATGGAACAGAAATCAATTTGTTTTCTGGAACACGTTTGCTTGAGCTTAATCCCGCCGCTCCCCCCTCACCCCGTAGCTCTGCAAGCCATTAAGCACATCAGTGAGAGGAGACAGTAGGAAGCGCCCGCTCTTTTAATGGCCTTTTATTGAACAGTGATATCATGTGCGGCCTGGTTTTTTTTCGCCCCTGAGAGAATAATGGCTGAGGGTTTAAGCCCATCCATGTGGAATACATATCTATTAGTCTTTCCACACCAGTGGACTGAGTTACTGCCATATCCCCTCGAGTACATTAATGCCTGATGTGGATATTTATTTATATTATGGGCTGGGCGCTGTGTGCGGGGAAAGCATCTCTCGTGGATGTTGCGGGAAAAGCTGATCAGCCTTATTCTGTCCTTATTGATGTGTGTGTGTGTGTGTGTGTGTGTGTGTGTGTGTGTGTGTGTGTACCTCTGTGTGGGCGTTTGGATGGGTGGATGTGCAAATGTGTTGCCTATTATATGTGCATTTGTGTTATGAGTTATGTGTTTGGTCAATCCTTGTGTGTCTGTGTTTCTTACTGTATGTATATGTGTGTGTGTGTGTGTGTGTGTGTGTGTGTGTGTGTGTGTACGTACCTGTCCACAGAGATCCTGAAGGACTCCATGAAAGGGGAGCAGGTGAAGTTCAAAGATGGCTCCTCCAAGCTGCTCTCCGCCAACAAGTTCCAGGACCGCTACTTAATGCTCCGCGACAAGAAGCTGGTCCTGTACAAGGACATGAAAGTGGGTCCCCGTGCCTCATCCACTCACACACACACACTCTGATAAGCACCCACTGCTACCTCCTATGTGTCTGAAAACCACGCATCAAAAATAATCACAAGTCTCGCTTTGCCTTGTGCTGGGAGGATGAATGAGAATCATTGCTCTTTTGTTCCGAAATGGTCTAGTGTTTCGACAACAGCAATGCAAATAGAAAAGCGAGCGTCTCTCCTGCGCTCAATACTCTCATTTACCCACTCCCTCATTCTCTGCGTGCTCTTTAACTCCTGCCTGGAGGATCAGAAAAAAACGGCTTGCAAACAAACAGCCGCGAACAATTAGAGCGCTGAAGCAATGCAGACTCTTAATTGCCTTTAATTGGGGCCGCTGCTAGTGGCAGCACAACGTGGCCATGGAGATTTTGTCAGAGTTTTTTTTTTTCCATCTTTTCCTTTGGTCAACGATTCCCAAGACACTGAAACCCTCAAGCAGGTGACACGTAGTGGGTGTGTAACACACACAGACAAAGACACACACAGACACACAGACACACAGACACACAGACACACACACACACACACACACACACACACACACACACACACACTTCGCTGGTCCCCCCCCCCAAAATCCAGAGAGAGTGTTGGTCTTAATGACCTATATTAACCCAGTAGGCCATGGCAACTATGCGCAGGGGCAGGGGAAAGTGAAAGGAAGGGCCTGCGATGGCACAGTCTAGGCTACTGGAGGCAGGAGGCAGGGGGTGTTATTGGCACAGCAAACTACTTTTACTGGCTTTATAATCGCCAGTACCTTGTGACAAGAAGGTGTAGCCTCATGACATGTGTCATGTAGGATCACCATGACAACCTCTTGGTAAGGTTTGTAAAGTGCTGCACAGAGGGGACGCATGTAATGGATGCGCTTCTTGGTTACCAGACAGTTTTGAGATTGGGTGCGCTAACGCTAACACGTCTTGCTCTCGTCTCCACACGCACCGCATTTGCTCACATCTCTTCAAGTTTCATTTGGCTCAGACGCTCAAATCACAAAAACGCTGTCAACGGCCAAATAACGTTTAGCAGCCAAAGCGATTTTTGTGACAATATCTTGTGATGTGACGGATCAAAGTTAACGAGATTTGACCTGTAACACCGGTACTACATTCTTTAGATGTGCGGTAAATTTGGTGATGCTGTCCATAGAGGCTGCTGCTAGTGATATTGTCAAGTGTGACGGTCACATCAAGACTTTCGTTTGCCAATATCTTGTGATGCAAAGGTTCAAAGACGACAATATTACACATTTCTGCCACAATCTCTGCACACACATGATCATCACTTCTGGATATGACCGAGTGTGTGTGTGTGTGTGTGTGTGTGTGTTTATATAAGGTATTTTGCAATTCAGATGTAATTCATTGATGGAACAGGTTACACTTCAACTGATCCTTCCGTTTGAAGAAGGATGGGGCTTCTTTACAAAATCCTGTCAGGATAAAAGCTACAATGTCATGTTTTGCCAAATGCTCTACATTCTCGTTTCAAAAGTAGGAAAAGACATTCCCTCCATTTCATAGTAGGAGAACACATGTAAAATTACCACAACAGATGGAAGAGGACTTCACAGCATTTAGCCTGAGGCAATAGCTCTCTCTCTTTCTCTCTCTGTCTCTCGCTCTCTCTCGCTCACACATATATATATATACACACACACACACACACCCAAACACACACCCACACACACACCCACATACACACCCATACACACACCCACATACACACCCACATACACAACCATACACCCACCCACATACACATCTACATCCACACACACACTCACAACAAGGCCTCCTGGGTGTTTGGAGTGCGCTGCATCAGTTGAGTTGTAGTTTGTAAAAGTGTGTGTGGATGTGTTAATAATTGATCTGAGCGAGGTGTGTGTGTGCGCGCGGGGTGGTGGGTGGATAGGCAAAGAGGCGAAACCACTCTGAATGAAGGCTGTTCTTTTCTTAATTAGCCTAATGTGCGCCTGCTTCAGAATCTGGCTAATTATCGCGCTGGGAAGGTGGAAATTATCAGTCTTGCGGAAATTTAATTGATATTCTTGAAGAATAAATTTCTTTTATTGCTTCTTTAAACTCTGCACCGGGGGAGACTGTTCGAGGGTGTCAGGTTGGAATTGACGTGTGTGTGTGTGTGTGTGTGTGTGTGTGTGTGTGTGTGTACATATTGTATTGTGCAGTGGTTGTGTATGCATGTCTACATATTTAGTTTCCTTCTCACCTTCAGTTTCTGACATATTGAAAGAACAACCAGTGTTAAGTCAGAAGGAATGTGTGTGTGGAGAAGGTGAGAAGGTGTCAACCACGATGAGATGAAAATAATCCTCTGCTCCCCACGTGAAGCATCAGTGTCATGACTTTTTTTGTCCAATTGATGCTTTTACATACTGCAGATTTATGTTTTTGCAGGATCATGTCAGATATAGCACTAATTCAATTCTTTGTATAATCTGCTTCACTTATACTTTGTATTTTGAATCACTGTCAGACATTGAATGGTTGTGAGTGTAGCTGGTCAAAGATTAGCAAAAAAAGAGGATTGTGACAACTACAGGAGAGAAATAGCTTAAACAGAACTGTAATGTATGGATCCAGTAAGTCCTTCATTGGACAGATTATGAGGACTATGAGGGCCAGTCAAACTATTTCTGAGTCATAATTTGTGTACGTTCACATATGTTAAAGCCGGTGTTCTTGGCCAATGCAAGAATCCATTCAAAGTATGTTATCTATGTATTTATCTAAACATAACGTAAATATGAGTACTGTATAATTCAACATGAATGTGTAATGTAGCACCATTGTGCCTCCTAACCAGTGTTATTTTTGCCTTGTTTCTTTTAGAGCACTAAGCCAGAGAGGGAGGTGCCTTTAAAGTCAGTGAAGTGCTACCTGGGCGTGAGGAGGAAGATGAAGCCACCAAGCAGGTACAGGCTCCAGAGAAATAGGGGTTGCGTTCCAAACGGCACCTTTAAAGTCTTTACCCTGAGCACTCGTGATGTCATAATGACCCAGATGGAAAGTGATTAGACGCAGACCAGGGAACGAGCACTCAAGTGAGCGCATGTGGACGCGACCATTAATTCCGCAAGGCAACATGGCAGCTGCCTATGCATTATAATGGCTTCAAAAAGAGTGGTGCAAGGCGAGTGCTATTAGTCAACATTAGTTTGGCCAAATTGAGGGACGTAATGGAATTGCTATATGCGTTATTAAGATGGATTTTTAATTATTTGTGCATTATTGCACCGTCCTCTTCTATGCGACTCGCTCTCTTGTGTGTTCCGTGTTCTTCCATCTTCTCCAAAGATGTATGGCACCAACGTTCCGCTCGCAGCACATCAACGGAACGGGCCTATCAAAATGGCTGCCTACTTCCATTTATTTTACGCCATAATACAATTGATTAAATGTAATCACCCCTTAACAAAAACAAATTATTGTATTTTTTCATTCTCCCACTAGGAAATGGGATGTATCGCTGCAACTTTATTTTGTTTTAATAATGTTGTGTTATTGTTATTCATGGCTTCTGTCAACACAGTTCCGTTTTTGCAGCTGGGGGGGAAAACAAACAAATAAAACAATAGTGTTCCCCCAATTATCATCCTTCATAATTCTTTGTCTACATGGTTGGAATAGCACAACGTGCAAAGTTAAACGCTCCAATTTGCCCGAGTGAGAAGGAGAAAGGGATAGAGAAGCGTGGCAGGAGAAGGAGAGAAAGAGGGATAGAGTAGCTTGGCAGGAGAGGGGGAAATGCCGTAGGAGGGAATTCAGGGAAGAATAGAGATGGATAGCACCACGTGAGGTGGAAATGGTGGAGGTAAGACAAAACATGATCCCTGTTGTCAGTGGTATCCAACAACATACTACATGTCGACCTCCTTCATTGTTGTAACAAAATGAATATCAAGCTTTGAAGCCGATTCTGTATTCTGGACACTAATTCAGTACGGTTTGTAGATGCAAATGTGATTGCAACCGTTGTCTCTGAGTAAGAAAATTGACAAGGCATTCCATCTGACTCATTTACAAGAAAGTCAGGAGATAAGCTCAGGACTGAACTCAAATTGGTGTAGCGGTGATATCAAATTGCCACCTGATTTTTTTTTTTTTTTTTTTTTTACTCAGAAATCTTTAGTAAATTAGATTTGTTCCATATATTCAAAAAGGTAATACACCTCTGCTTGCCTGGTCTATTTTAGACATTTTAATAGGAGTGTGGTATTTGTGAAATTAGCTTGATCGAAGGTCATTTGTTTTAAAACAAAAACATGGAGCTGGCAGAGAGGCTCGGTGTGAATGTATATATCTTTGTAATATCATGAGAACCCAGTGGCAGCGTCCAGTGAAATTCGTCGAGTTCTGCTATATTTCTAAATCGATACCAGGCCACTGTCCAACTGTAGCAAATTGCATTGTTTGAGACTCTCTCTCTCTCTCTCTTTCTATCCCTCTCTTTCTTTCTTTCTCTCTCTCTCTCTCTCTCAAAATAGTTGGGGCTTCACAGTGTTTACGGAAAAACAGCAATGGTGAGTGCAATTCGCCGTCTCACAAATCAGATGGTCGATGACCCTTTTTACCCCTGCATTTTCTCGTAAACAGACTCAACGGAGGGGAAGGACACGGGGAGAGAGGCAGAGAGGGGGAGAAAAAAAATCAGATCCATTAAGTTTGGGAAATGAGTCAAGCAGCCGAAGGAAATTGTGTTGCTGTGTGTTTCTGCATATTATGGGGAGGCGAAGGCAGACACAAAAACAGCTCTGTCTGCTCTTAATATCACGGAAACAGGATGTTGTCCTGGGTGTTATGTGAAGTAATGCCTTTGCTGACATGGCCTCTCTTTCAGCTTACCTTATGCAAGCGGCCATTTGGGGATTTACCTCATTCGGCTCCTGTGGCTCTTTTGTGTTAAGAGTCATTAGTTCAGTCCCTCCCTACAAGCTCCTACAGTATTATTTTGATTCATATGGTTATTTGTTGTCTGTATGAGAGTAAATTCCTCTGAGTCACTGATTGAATGGAATTGACTGATTCACTTGTTTGTTTGTTTGTTTGTTTATTTAGTCCCTTGGTGAGTCAACTCTTGTTCATTTGTTCATGAAATAATCATTGTTGTTCATCACTCCATCTCTTTGCCTCCCCCACTCCTCCGTTGCAGGTATTTCTGCTGTGACAGTAAGGAGTCTCGGCTGGACTGGGTCACCTGTGTCATCCGATCAAAGGTGAGCTCAGGGTGCCGTTCGAAACTCCCATTATCTTTGTCCCCTAGCCAGGTCCACCGTGTGCTGGTTCTGTAGTTTAGCTGCATGGTGGAGCAGTGGTTAGCATTGCCATGTGCTACGCTGTGGACTGGTTCCAATCCCAAAACACTCTCCTTGACACTTTGGACTACAGTTGTCTACTAAATGCCATTCACATTTACCTTTACAGTAATTTCCTGCACATAAGCCGCATTGTGTATAAGCCGCAGGACAGTGTTTTATGCAAGTTAAAAGAAACAAATTAACACCATATTTACTGCCCTCCTGTATTAACCTCATAGCTGAAGAAATTTTGCAAAATCCATGCATAAGCTGCGGCTAATAGTCGGGAAATTACGGTAAATGGTGGCGCTAGATACTAGAAACATTAGCGTCATAATTTAGCATAGAACAAATGACAAATCCGTTCATAAAAAAACAAATGCTCCGGATCACAGCACTACACAGCAAATAGTTTGGGGTTGGAGGTTTATTAGCATGTACCCTCAAATGTAACTGAACTTGAAATGGTATCAGCTTAAACAGTTCAAATTCGAAAAAAGTTTCTTTTTGGAGAATTTATGATGGAAGGATCCTCTGTGTAACCTTCCTGGGTTCTGTAGAGGCAAGCCAACCCAATCATAAATCCTGCAGAATGTGTTTTTTTCTTTCAAAATGTGTAGACAAGTGCAGAATCTTGTTCGGTTGTTTTCCAGAAATCTCCTGTTTGACAGAGAATGTCCAAAGCACCGTGGGTAATTCTTTTGACGTCTTGTCGTATATGAACCAGAGTTGAACCACTGCGTCATAATCTGTCAAAAGAAATGTTGCATAAATTGATAGCTATTCTATGGGTTTCTCCTGCATCACAGACGTTTGTTCCCACACATAAAAATAGGCTAGCTTTGTAAACACGCTTCTTTAAAGCCGTGTGTGCTTGTTCAGTTCTTATGCACTCAGCCTTTAAGAAACAGGCAGGGGGGAACAGAAAAATAATGCCGTCTGAAAATGCATGAGAAAAAAAGTGCAATGAAAGAACAAGAAATGCACCCCAAGACTCTCGCTCTATCTTTCTCTCCCTCTCTCTCCCTCTCTCTCCCTCTCTCTCTCTCTCTCTCTCTCTCTCTCTCTCTCTCTCTCTCTCTCTCTCTCTCCCTCTCTCCCACTCTCTCTTGTTTTGGAGGTCGGCACTAGCATACATCACATTATCTGTGGAAAGTCTCTCGGCAGAAATAAGGTTGCAGAAGTCTGCTGCGATCTGGGCATCCTCACCCTCCCTTGGATGAGACTAAGTGCCCCCAACAGCTAGCGCTGACAAAGCACACTCACACACGTACACAGATTCATCATTTAAATATTCACACACATGCATATACAGTGAGGAGAAAATGTATTTGATACCATGCTAAAGTTGCCTAAAAAGAGGATTATATAATCATCATTTGACAATTGATCTTAATGCCTTAATTAAAAAAAATGAGTAAAAATAAAACCGCCAAGGACACCGATTTTCTTTGTGATTGAAGAATGTATCGTAAATAAATAAATGTTTTCCTTAAATGCTAAGGGAAGGAAGTATTTGACCCCCTATGTAACCCTATAGGAATTTAACACATAGGGTTAACATAGGGGCAGGCAGATTTTTATTTTTAAAGGCCAGCTATCTCATGGATCCAGGATATTATGCATCCTGATAAAGTTCCCTTGGCCTTTGGAATTAAAATAGCCCCACATCATCACATACCCTTCACCATAGCTAGAGATTGGCATGGTGCTTTTTCCAGTAGGCCTATTAGCCTGTTTGATTTGCATTGAGCTCAATGAGCATCAAACAGGCTAATAGGCCTACTGGAAAAAGCACCATGACAATCTCTAGCTATGGTGAAGGGTATGTGATGATGTGGGGCTATTTTAATTCCAAAGGCCAAGGGAACTTTATCAGGATGCATAATATCCTGGATCCATGAGATAGCTGGCCTTTAAAAATAAAAATCTGCCTGCCCCTATGTTAACCCTATATGTTAAATTCCTATAGGGTTACATAGGGGGTCAAATACTTCCTTCCCTTAGCATTTAAGGAAAACATTTATTTATTTACGATACATTCTTCAATCACAAAGAAAATCGGTGTCCTTGGCGGTTTTATTTTTACTCATTTTTTGAATTAAGGCATTAAGATCAATTGTCAAATGATGATTTTATATTCCTGTTTTAGCATGGTATCAAATACATATGCTCCTCACTGTACATGCATAAACACATATTCTCTCTTACGCACATTCACAATTCGCACATTCACACTCGTATACACACACACACACACATTGCGGTTAAATAATGCAAGAACAGAACAAACCAAGGGAGCGGATTGATTCAGACATTGTTTTGATCTCTATACCCTCTCTGGCTAATGCTCAACTCTTATCTGCACTTTACAGATCCTCCGCGTGGCTTTTCATAGCTGCTCTCCTCATATCCTCTCGCACCAGACTCCGGCTCGTTTTTTTATTCTTTTTTTTTTTTAAACAAAAAGAGAAAAAGCGAGGCAAAGGCTTTTCTCCCCCTAATTCTAGTCGTCTAAAGAAGTCTGCTGCAGGCGCAGACAGTGCTAGTTGCTTCAGTGTCAGTGGTTGGGTTTTGGCACTCGGTGGCTCAGTAAGGGAAACTGCACGTCGTCTAAGCCAACATTCGGCACTTTTGCAGTTTCTTGGACACAAGATGGGGCGAGGGGTGAAAGGTCACGCCCTGAAGTGCAGGCCCTGAGCCAGACTTTGTTCTCCTTTCCAGATGGTATCGCTCGCTATATTTCCAAGACACATACAGAGCCATATTCTGTGATGCAGTTTCCATAGAAACAGAATAGGTAGATGCAATAATAAAAAAAAAAAACAGGGTGAGGGTTACAGATGAAAAGTAAAGGTTCAGAGTTGACGGTGTTGCCAGGGCAGAAGGAGAAGCCTCTGTGTTCTTTGTATTCATTTTTGGTCATTGTTGTTTGTTTGCTGTTGTTTTTTTGTTATTCTGATCTTGAAGATCACAGGACTGGTTTGACCTACAGCGTGGCCAATCCATACCCCCCACACACAAACAGAAATCTAAACAAGCACAGCAGACATGCTTTGGTTTCACACTCTGTAAGCATGAGCTGTTTTCTCTGTGCAGCGCAGCACTGTGGCCTGTTGCATGTGAACAGACCTGTGTTGAATGAAGATGACGTTGGGAGTCTTTTGATCCCTTTGCTTCCAGCCTCTTTTGGTCAGAGTTTTCAAGGATGCTCCACTGGCCCGTAGAACTGTTACAGTGAACTCCAAATCATCCCAGCAGGAGGATGCACCATTAGCCTCGCATCACAGGCCTTCAACCCCTGGGTTTGGGTTGCATGTACTGTATATATCCAGCCTGAAAAAAATGACATTTCCTTGAATTCATATAAGTGTTTACATGTGAAGGATGGCACTGAAAGAGCCTTACGAATCTACTCCCACAAAGCCCAACCTGAATCTCCAATCATAGCCAGTCCCTCAGGCCTGTTAGTTTTCATCTCATTCAACAGTGTCTGTAGACAGTAAAAAAAAGAGTCCGTTGATACAGTGTGTTTACATGGGCAAAGTTGTGTTTTACAGTGTACTGTATGAAGCAGAAATGCATCAGTGCAGAGTGTTCAGAAACTGATGATAGATAGAAAACTTTAATGTCCTTAAAAAAGGCAATTTGTTTTGCAGCACAGCATAAGATGACATAGATTACAGACATCAATACAAGACACACAAAAGACACATACAGCACAAATACACACCACTGGTCATCTGCATCAGGTTGATACAGCCAATAAATAGCCTAAATAAAATAATAAATAAATAAGACCCAGATATACACTGATGTACTGATGTACACTCAGTACTGAGCCGGGTCGGAAGACGATGTAGTGGACATTTTTTAAAATCCTCTCTTTTTTTGCCTCCGCAGCATGGCAGCGACTTGTGGCCCAAAGAGGATGTGGAGTGGGGCGTGGCGTGCCCCTCGGGCGTCCGGCAGAGAGCCGTGTCGGCCGTGGGCAGAGGCACCGTCAAAACCACAAGCCAAGGCCCAGCCGAGGTGAGAGGCTCCGGGACCTTTGCGCTCGCCTCAGGGCTAACTGCTCCTGAAGAGCAGCATCCCTTTAGTCCGTCTCATGCTTATGAGAGCAGAGCGTTCAGGAGATTTAGGGATCGCATAGATTTGATTGTGAAATTTTAATTTTGAATCATTTTTGTGAATGCATCTTTAGCTGTTTAGATTTACTATATTAATTATAAAATGCGATAATTATTAAACATGATATATACCTATAAAGGCCTGATTTACTGAAGGTTTGCATGTATAAAAACATTCAGAGGCCCTGGTTTCACCTCAGTTTTATTTTTATGTTTGGATCCCCGTGAAAATGATGGCCTCAACAAAATATGTCTAATTAACTCAACAGAGAACAGCGAGACTCGTTAGGTGTTACTTGAACAATGCTGTTCAAGTAAATACAATAGCATAATAGCACAGAAAGTTGTAATGCATGTAAATGTTGACAATAGCATTGTTTTCTTTTGTAGAAGAGGAAAGCGTCCCTCAACATTTATGGAGGGGACATGAAACCCAGCTTGGGTCTGATGGGTACGGTTCACCAGCGCAATGCTGCCCTCATAGCACAGTCACTGAAGCAGAAGGAGCTGCCTGGTGCCCCAGACACAAGGCCCCAAATCACAGCTCATGGAGTAAATCAAACGCGCCCTAAGCCCAAGATGGCCGCCAGGGAGACAAACCAGGCGGACTTCGCTACCAACGTGGAGTTTGGTGGAAAGAGCCAGGCCGACTCGGCGCAAAAGACGGCAGGCGCTAAACCAAACCTGCCGGAGCCGAGAAACAAAATGGCGCCCGCTGGAGCCAAGCAACCAAACTCTAAACCTCAATTTCCATCCGGCGGAGGCCACCACCAGCCGGCGGCCAACCAAAGACCAACCAAAATGACTGCGGCCAGGGAGAAGCAGCAAGACCCTACCAGAGCTCACTATGCTCCCAGAGCTCCGATGCCTTTGGCAGGGGGGGTGCCCCATGGCCTGGCCCAGCAGAAGAAGGCCCTGCTGGGGACAGCAGGAGGGCAACTACCCCCCAACCTCCTCAGTGAACTCAGCACTGTGCTCAGCAAAACAGGCCGCCTCCCAAAGGACGAGAGCTGAACGCAAGAGCAGAAGGTGTGAGTGAGGGAACAAATGATTTCCTAAACTAGTGAGGACGTGACATGTTGAGTGAGTGCTGTGCTTTTTTTTATCAGACTGTGGATTTGTGAGAATGTGAACGTTACCGAAAGCTCTTAATGTATGTATTTTAATAATATTATGTTATTTATAGCCCATGATCAATTTTTATATGCGTTGTTTATTATATCCTTTTACCTGAGATTTGTGTTAGTTGATCAAACTACATGCATCACCACAACCAAAGAGTTCTTGACGCATGTCTATGCATGATGATAGGCATATAGATACAGTTTCGGATGTTAATATAATGGTCAAGATTTTAAAGGATATTGTTTTCTGTGAGCTGCCATTATTTGTTATTTGTGTGCGTACATGTGTGTGTGTGTGTGTGTGTGTGTGTGTGTGTGTGTGTGTGTGTGTGTGTGTGTGAGTGTGTGCGTGTGTGTGAGTGTGTGCGCGTGTGTGTGCGTGCGTGTGTGTGTGCATGCGTGCGTGCGTGTGTGTGTGTGCGTGTGTGTGTGTGTGTGCGTGTGTGTGTGTGTGTGTGTGTGTGTGCGTGAGTGTGCGTGTGTGTGTGCGTGCGTGAGTGTGTGTGTGTGCGTAAGTGTGTGTTTGTGTGTGTGCATAATTGTGTCTGTGTGTCTTGTATGATTCCCATGGGTGTGTTTGCACGCCAAAGAAACCTCAAGTTACACACTACGTACTTTTAAGGCAATGCATTATCATAGGGCAGAGAAAAATATATATTGTAAGCACTTGTCTCACACTGAGAGTATTGCAACCAGTATGTTTTTGATGATATTCATGTTCAGGATACATTTCAGTACTTCTGGGATTTATATACTCCAGAAATGACGATGAACAACAGCATCCCTCTCCAGTCACTTTTCCGTTTTGACTGCTATAGGTGATCTAGCTATTAGAACAAGTTAAACTCATTCCTTACTCAAACACATGTAGGCTTTAGGTCTCCATCATTTCCATGGTCAAGGTTTGTGGTTTTCACATGCAGGGAAATCCAATTGGAGACGAGACCAATTTCGTTGCCTCCTCCAGTGAAGGAAATTCCAATTAATCCGTTTGACTGATGGAATTGACTTTGTTGTATGACTGCCATTTTATTGCTTTCTTGTTTTTTTTTTAGACAGGAATGATTCCATTTTTTGGTGTATGTGATAATTGGACATGATGGCATTAGATCAGTACATGTTAGCACAGTGAACTAAAATGCCTCTACATAGTGTGTGTTGATTCTCTTTAATTCAATAAACACCTCCTGTTTGAGGGGACATTCTAAATTGGCACTTACTGTGGTTGTTATGTCTGAGTACAGTCTAATGTGTTTGCAAAGAGGGCTTGTCTTTATGTCTAAGTTTATGGGTCTTAGCAGATGTTTTTCTCCAAAGCGACTTACGATGACATCAAGAAACATTACATTAACATTTAAATTAACTGTAGCAGGCCTTAGGCCACTTCAAAATGACTGAACTCAGGGCAGGACCAGAGCACACAAATAACTTTTTGAGACAATCGACTAAAGTTTTGACACGCAGCTCATATAACATATAGAGGAAAATGATGACTGAGACTTTAGCTACTTTGACGTTTCTTTGGAATGGCTGCTTTTGAAACCAGGCTGCTTAGGTCTAGTAAGTAGTGTATAGAAAACAGAAACTCTTGAGCTCCTCTTAAGAACCTTCTAAAAGGAGAGGTGGGAGACGAAGCCTATAGTTCTTCACATCAGCTGAATTGAGTGTACTTTTCTTGAGCAAAGGGATAAAAGGGATCCATCCCCCAGATGGATTGCTATCTCTTCCAGGGTATGGATTGATGCCTCTTATTCGTTTCCTTATTTGTAAACTTATTTTTCATTTTGATCTTCCTAGCACACCTGAGGTCTTTACTTTACTTCTGTGTGTTGTTTGGGGGGGAAGGGTTATTGTGTTTCTCGTATGCAGCGGTTTAACATGGATCAAACGACACTTCAGAACCTGTGAAGATGTTCTTGCTGATGTGGAAGTGCAATTGGGAGGTGATACATTCGCCAGCCCTTTACACTCTGGGATGTGCAAGAATGTCAATATGGCACACCATGTCATGTGTAACTTTCTCTTTCTGTGTGTGTGTGTGTGTGTGTGTGTGTGTGTGTGTGTGTGAGAAAGAGAGAGAGAGAAACAAAGACAGCGAGAAGGAAAGAGAGAGGGAATATGCTCCCCTGACTTTGCGGAGGGAAGGTCACCATATGGTGCAGTGCGCAGGTGAGAGGAAAAGAGTAATGTGATTGAAATCATTACAGACAATTACACACGCCGCTCTGACTTTGTCTCACAGAGGGGAAGGTCACGTCATCTCTCGTCATACAGTGCGTGCTGGAACAGTGTACAGATGTGCAACCTTGTTCCTGTCTGAAGTCTTCATGTCTGTACTGAAAAGTATCTCTGCCAGTGCCACATGTGCAACCTCGTTTCTGTCTAGAATCTTCATGTCTTGAGCGAAGAGTATCTTTGTCCAAACCTGGAACCTTGATTCTATCTGGAGACTGCATGTCTACCACCAAGAGCATTTTTTGCCAAATGTGAAAACTCAACAATTCAGTGAGTGAAGAAATGTTTCTAACATAAATGACAAATACATTATATACATGATACATTATTTTACATTATGTCATCAAAGTGTACACACAATTTCAACAGATTACATTTGAACATTTGAATGTATGTAGAATCATATGGCACATTTGTTATGCAGTAGTCTGTGTTATTGTACAGTATTTGTCTTTTCATGTCTGTGTCCAGGGGCCCAGTGGCTCATAATGGGTCCATGAATGCAGGTAATTGGATACAGTAGGTGGAACAGAGAGAGGGCGCAGAGCCAAATTTGTGTTTATTTTTTCTCTCCCAAATCTCGTCTCTAACATTAGTTTGATCAGCGCACCATTTCATATTGGACCTTCAACAAGGGTTCAAAGAAAGGAGGGATTTCTTGTCTGTAGCCTGCAGCACACACACAGTACAGCATGTTTTATAGATGATTCCCTGAGTCAGTAAATATTGAATATTCGCTGGAATCAAGTGTAAATAGACCTTTAGAATTACCCAGCAAGAAAAGAGAGAGGTGCAGGCGTTGGCTCCGGGGCCTTGGAAAATCTGATGAGTCACCAAGACAATCGGCAACCTTGCAGGAATGCCACGATCAAAACAAACTTTTAATAGCTGATTCTCTCAGATAAGGCTGCTGCGAGCGCATTTAAAGAGGACTTTGCTTTTTTAAAAAATACTCTCTCAAATGGTGTGGAAAGAATGCAGATGCTATTGATTAAATGACTTGCTTTAAGTCGACGTGCCCCCCCAAAAAAAGGCAGCAGTTGAAAGCCATGTTGTAGTTCGATGCTAGTTGGTGTGTGGAAGGTGTTTTTAAGGACTAAGAGGAGTGGTGATTGTCACATACTGTACTGTAGATCTTACACCCAATTCTATGAACATCCACTGCAGTGCTCTTCACAGCATAGGTTTAATGCTAGTATGGCTTTGTTTGTATTGATAGAGAATGACGTGATGATGGTATTACACTCAAAGTGATGAAGCTTATTTGGTTTTATGGTGATATCTGTGCAATAAAAACCAACAACAATAACAACAGCAAAACTGACCTGGTAATTTCCACAAGATTATGAGAAATTGAGCCAGTGGCTTCTAATCATGATCCGCATTGAGATGCTCTATCAAACAATATAGCCTCAGTCTGTTGTGGCCTAGTCCTTGATCATTCATCAGTTTTTTTTCTAGTAGTTTCAAGTGGGTTTGTTTACCAATGAGCTTGGCTATCTCCCCGGTAACTAACTTCTCTCCAGTGCCTCGTCTCATCTCCCAAGAGACAATCAGCACCGCTTGGATGGCGAGCTCTCCTCTCTCATCTCTCCTGCCCCGCTATTGGTCATTCAAATCAGGCACAAAACAATACCATCTTTGGCCTGCTCAAAGCAGCCCAAATTGCTGTTGGTTGCCTATGCGTGATGGCTGACCCCATTTGTGGGAGCTCGGTGACATGGCCAGCTCCGGAAAAACAGGCAGCCACAATCTTATCCGTAATGATCCTAAATTGTGAGGGTTTGTTTTGCGTGTCCAATTCGCCGTCTCCAGTTTAATTCCGTGCGGTCATTTCCGAGCCAATGAGAGATTCCCACAACGAGTTGTCGTCTTTTGTGTTATTTCTTTATTTATTTGCTTATTCCTGTGCATGTTCACATCTCATTGTCTGGCCCCAGAATGTGTTCTCCCAGTGACTGAACATGGAGCGAGCTATCAGATTGAAATGCTGGTCTCGCATTAGAAGCTAACAGAATATTACGCTTTGTCCACGCATGAGTTAACTCTGTGTACGTTTACATAAATTTGTCTTTTTCTTTGCTCTTATCATAAATCTTTTGCAGGCCTGCCATGAGACAACCGGTGAAAAAGATCTAATCTTTGTTTTTTTTCTTTTTCATTTGGCATGTGTTGCAGCAAATTTGCACCAAAATATCTCCCCCTTCCCCTCCCATCCTCCATTCCATTCCATTCTCGCTATGTACGTCCTTGGGGTCATTTTATCTGATGTAAATGTAATGACCCTTGGTAGTCAGGGACATTTCTGACCACAGACAGTTGGGGGAAAAAAGCCTGAGCTACTAATTACTACCTACCAAACAATAGAGGCTGATAAGAGATAATTTCAGATCTGTCTAAAAGATGGAGTGAAAAAAACCCATCACTATAATCTTCAGTGAGAGAGAGAGAGAGAGAGATGTAACAGTGAGATAGCAAAGGTGTCTGAAAGAAGGATGATCTGAAGCTATGCCTCTGAGACTTAAAGCCAGTGGAGGAGAGCTCTGTGTGGATGTGTGTGTTTTTCCTGAGCATTTGTAAGCAGGAGCGGCAGACAGATGCTCACAACCCTTTTTTCGGCACACTGCTGGTTTCCGAACCATAAACATGCCAGGTTTTTTTGTTGGGAAAGCAATGGGATTTGAACTGTCAAGGGGGAGCTCCGGTGTAGAAACAGAGCCCATTCGGACCCCCACCCCCACCACCACCCCACCCCACCCCTCTTCCTCCAGTCTCTCACCTCTCCACCTCCTCCCACTCTTCCCCACATCACCACAACCTTGACAAACCCAGGGCCTTGAGTTACACACCCAGCCTCACACTCTCCTCTCTCCAGACTCAGACGCTCAGCGGAGGACTTGTCTGAGAAGGGGGAGAGGGGGGTGGGGGGGGGGGGGGACGAGGAGACAAGATTTACCAGCCAGCCAGGAATCCAATCCTGCTCCCACTCCCACCGCCTGCCTGCCTGCCTGCCCGCCCGCCTGCCACCCACCACCCACCACCCACCAGTCGTCCTCCGAGTGCCAACTCTTCCCCTGGCCAGACCGGCGCTGATTGAATATTTAGCATGCCTTAATTAGCCTGTTGTCTCGCTCGATGTAGCATGTATAATTAAGTAGAGACTGACACCACCGCGGCGAAATCACAGGGATCCTGCAGGGATGTCAGGCTCGGGTCTCGATTTCGCATCTCTCTGTGTGTGTGTGCGTGTGTGTGTGTGTGTGGGTGTGGGTGTGTTTCAGGACAAGATGTAGTCTCTCATTGTATCAAAACAAAGTGCTTATCAGTTTACTTGTGGTGGTGTTTCAAAATTTGCCATCAGTAAACATTGGTCCTGTACACAAGCCAGTGGGTATTAGTCAGACAATGTGCACTTTTTAGAGAAATAGGGAAGATGCACCCACTGTAGATGGAAATATATATATATATATATATACATGGAAATACCAGTGTGTATGTGTGTGTGTGTGTATATATACTGTATATATAAGTCCATTTTACTTTTTAAAAATGCTGCTCATTTTCTTCCATAGTCTCTACTGTTTTCACATTTGCTCTATGATTCTCTCTTCAATTCTCCTTCCATTTAGAAACACTTTGAAGAAGCGAATCACCCTGCAGTAATAACTCTCTGTCTGTGACCGCAGATGAGAGAGACAGAGGGAGAGAGAGAGAGAGAGAGAGAGAGAGAGAAAGAGAGACGGAGAGAGAGAGAGAGTGGTATCACTCCTAAAAGAACTGGCACTGCAGCCTCTAAATCAGTTATGCCCACCCCACTGAAACAATTCACACATCCTGAATTATGAGGTATCATAGTTCTTTTGACAAAACGCACCCCCTGCTTCCTTGCCGACAGAAGCCGTGAAGGAGTTTAAAATTCACGGCAAACTGTGGACAGTGGAGTGCTGCGTCTTGATTAATGTACTCGGCGGCGAGTGTTTTTTTGTCGCAGAGAGACCATGGCGGAAGAAGGACGTCTCGGGTAATAACAACGGCACCAATCATGGCACACCATTACAGGCTCTCCGGCTCCACTCACAGAGGTGTGGTGAAGTGGCCCTCACACATGCAATATATCATTTCCGTACAACTCACTGGAATGTCATCTTTTGGGGACTATCTTTACGGAGTTTTGGTGTAGTTCTTGTCCTCCTGTTCTTCTCCCTGCTCCTCCCTCTCTGTTTGTGTCTTTTTCTCTTTGTAAATGAAAAGGTTTTTTTTTTAAAAAAACATCTTCTTGAAATGGATCTGTTGGGTCTTGGGTTAAATAAAACTGGTCGAAGGCGCTTTTAACTCATTTTTTCCCGGCACGGCAGGCCAAGCGCTTTGAGTCAAAGCCTCTGATGACTCCACCTAGCAGACCTCCCCCCTGGCATGCGTGTGGTGACGCATCCAACACGCCATCCAGATGCTCAGATGAAAGTTATCAGGCACGCTTCAAAGTGGCACCCCCCCCCCCCCTCCCCCTCCCACCAGACACCTCCATCCCCACCTCCTTCTCCCTTCTCCCTCCCTCTTTTTCTCCTCTCTTCCCCTCTCTCAGCTTCTGGCTGTGATCTGATTAATCAATTTCCCTCGTTACGGCGAGCCCTTTCTCTCGTCTCTAATTAGCCTTAGCACGCCACCACTGTTCGCTCGGTCCACCTGCTATTTGGGTCGCTGGCAGAACGGTGCTAAACAGGTGCTAAGCCTGACTTTTAGTGAGTCAGTCCCTGGAGCGGCGTGTTAGCAAGTTATGCTATCTTCTCAGCTATGTGCTTTTTATTGATCGCGTCTCCTAACCAAACTCAGAGAATGGGTGAGAGACGGAAGGATGGACGGAGGTGTGTGGGTGAGTAGAGGAACAAATGGATGGAGTGAGCGGAAAGGAGGCAGAGAGAGAAAGAGAGAGGGAGAGATGGGTCTATCCTGATTGGGTAATAATGGAGGAGTCTCAGAGCTGGTTAAAAATTGAAGAGTGAAAGGCAGCGCCTCAGCTCGTCTGACCTGACAGAGCGCTGACTGACACCTCAGCCTCGCTATCTTTTTTTTTCTCTCTCTGGAAACAGCCACTGGGGGCCCTCTGTGTGTAACAGGAGGACTTAGGAATCGTGTCAGTTTGTCTCAAGCATCTCACACCCTTTTTACCTCTCATTTTTGCTACTTGCAGATGCCTAAATATTACTCTTGGTCTTCCTTTGGTAAACAGATAGCTTGACCCATACAAACGTAACAGGCTTGAAGCATTAAACAAAATGATATGCACAAGCATGGGGTAATGTTGGAACTTTCACCACACCATCAGATATAACTTGTCTAATTGTATGCAGAGACAAAGAACACGGGCTCAAAGACAAAAGGAAATTATAGTTAATTGTAGGTATTTATATACCATTTCAACACTGAAAGAATTAACTTGAGCAGATCCAAATTAGTGAGAGAAAAATACATACCTGAGAGAGCAATGTAAAAAAAAAGACCCTCACAGACATTTTTTATAAACATGCCAAGACATATGTTGTAGAACTACAGTGCTTTCTATTAGCAAAAGCAGCTGCCAGCAAAGTGAATGGTTTCATACGCACAGGGGCAATCACCAAGCAAGCTGGTCTCAAATCAAAGTGGTGCGATTTCATGAAAGGAAGAGGAGCGGCGGTGGTGTGAGGAGGGGTGGAGTAGGTGGGTGTGAGTGTGCGGGCGATATTGGAGCGTGTTGTGCAGGCAGGGCCAGGTGCCTTGATGAAGTGCGGTGGCCGTGGAGGCTGGGCGATGAATGGCCCCTGTGATCCGGGCCCCGCATTCATCAGACGCCAGGGGCCCCTCCGCCGCGCTTTGTCTTAATGAGGGATGCTGTTTACTCGTCCCTCTCTCTCTCTCTCTCTCTCTCTCTCTCTCCGCTCATCCCTCCTTCCTCCTTCATCCTCCCCTTTATAAGGTTGTTCCCCACAGAGGGCAAATACATGAATTAATGTTTGTGTTTGAGCCAGCAAAGGCTAAAGGAAGAGGCCTTCCTCTGGAGACTCGGGCAAGAACGTGGCATTATAAAGCGCTCACAACAGTTTGGCCAGTATATCAGATGTGCTTGTTGCTTATTTATTTGTTTACTGTGTTTACTTTTCTTTCCAGAAAAGCTGGCATTAGCCAGAGACTGCTCTTTGACCTCACGTTCTTCCCTGGTAGGATTAGGCATGTCCAGACTTTCCTGCTTTGCTGTGTGCTGCCCTGTCCTAAAGTGTACTGTAC